>NC_083604.1:44167096-44470126 GCF_029168945.1 Cannabis sativa
GAATCAACAATCCAGGAGGATTTGTCGTTCTCTAAAACACATGATTCAAATACAAAAGCATCACCTTCGTTTGAATTGTCTAGAAGCCTGGGACATTGTTCTTCTTTATGTCCCTTTCCATTACAATTCGCACATAGAACATGATGTCCGACATTTGTACTTGAAGAAGCAGCTTTGTTGGAGCCCTCATGCTTAATCTTCTTCCTCTGATTAAAACTTGCAATGCTAGCAGGTCTCATTGCAATCAGATCCCGCTCATTGGCCCTCAACTCAGACTCGAGTTTGTCCATGTCGGAGGAGTTAGGATTGTTCAATAAGTAATACAGAACAAAACTGTTATACTCCTGAGGAAGACTATAAAGTATGAGTTTTACCCATTGTTCCTTTGATAAATCAATTCCTAGTAGATTTGCCTTTTGGAATTTCAGATTCATCAACAATAGGTGCGAGTTAATGCAACTACCAGGATGCATTTTCACACTATTGAGTTCTTTTGCAAAGATACTAACTAGGAGTGGATCGGGATGAGGGTTATTCATATTGGCACTACAACATATCAATAAACAGAAGTAAGGTTTTGGTTCTATAAATTCATACACAGGTTCAGAAAACAAATAATCACTTATGTTATAAAAATACTAAATCTAACATAGTTTATTTTCCAAGGTTTCCAACGAACTGATACAATGTCCCGTTTAGGCGAGAGTCAAAGCATCATCCATTGAATAGAGTTGTCAATTCATCGAAAATGTCAAACATTCTAGCAACCTTTTATTCGATCAAGATTGGAATTCAGCGTTGTCCCGTTTAGGCGAGAGTCAAGGCAATTCTATCTTATGAGCTTTTACCATTGTTTCGCATTCTTATAAGTCTTACATAGTCGCCACCATTAGGGTGGTCATGAACTATATAAATAAACCTATAAGAATACTTATCTTTCGAGATTAAACGGCGCTAACTTGCTAATGAACGTTCCTCCATTAAGGAGGATTACTCACTAAAACAATAGCTATGTAAAACCAACAATGGAGATCGAATTTCTCTTTGATTAAAGCTCATTATTTAAACATGTATTTTGTCTAATCATTTATATTCCATATCTCAATAATGAAATATTACAAATTAAAGTAAAAACTTTAATTAAATTTCAAAAATGGAATAATTCTGAAAAAGATCTTATTTAAGTTGTTTAGAAAATCTAAATACCCAACTTAAAATATTCTTCAAACAATGACTTAATTAAATATTACCAATTAAGTAGTAACCACTTAATTTAGAAGATATTCCATTTTAAGTTCCCATATTTAGAAAATATCAACTTAAAAAAATATCTAAAGAATCTTAATAACCAATTGCCAAAATTCCTCAACTTAATTTATAATAGGAAATTCAAAAATATTCAAATCTAAGTTGATCTGATAGATTTAACTAAATCTCAACTTAAATAGGAATATTTAATGAAATTATAAAATTAAGATTCAGAAAGAATTTATATGGTTATAATTCCATATTTAATTAAAAACAAGAAAAATACATATAGCTTTCCAGAATATGACTATTCAAACTATGTTTTTCTTAAATTAATTTCAAGAAACAATGAAATTAATTATGTTGCTAATCAATATTTTATTAGGTCAAACTAATATAATTAACCTAGCACAGTTATCCAAATCAAGCAAATGGGCCTTCACAATTGGGGTTGTTCATGTGAGGGGGGGCTGGGTCCAGTATGTCGCACCCACTTCTAAGGCTCCCATCTCTCACATAAGGCCCAAAAGAGAGGAATTTAACCTTACAATGAATAACTGTTATTAATTGAATAGGCTCACAACTAAATGAGCCTAAATAAAATCTATCAGTTATGATATTTTATTTAGCAACAACCACCTATATGTATCTATAATAGAAATTAAACATATAGGCTCACACAGGCATACATATTTGGATGGATCCTATCATGTTGCTACGTCATACACAGATGAAAGAATTTTGTAAAAATTACCTGTTACAAATTATTTACTTGATCTATCGTCAATTGAACCTTTGGTTAAAACTAGATCATCTGATCTATTATCAAGTTAACCAAGGCAATTTAGATCAAGCAATAATAGGTTTTAGAAAACTTACAAACAATCTAAAACACATACTCCTCCAACAAGGTTAGATTTGGATAGTTGGATGTAGGATTTATTTAATTTTAATCATTTATTTCGAAAAATAAAATAAAATTAAACCTACTATTTTGAAAAATTAGGTTTTGGGTAACCTAAATGTCATTTCAAAATAAATTGCTAACTTTCCTTTTAAATTTCATGTTATTTAATAAATTAAATAATAAAATAGAAAAAGGTAAATACATACCCTTTTCTTGTTTTGCAATTTAATTTAATTAAAAAATAACAAAATTTAAAAAATTAACAAAAATACCTTATTTCCTCTTTTAAAATTATCATGATTATTGTGATATTATTTTAATTAAGGTCAAGTTACCAAAAAAAAATTAATATCTGACCTTAAAAAAAAAATAAAATAATCAAATTTTAAAGGAAATAAGAAAAAGGTAAGCAAAACTTGATTTTTTCCTATTTTCAAAGTCAAATTACACTAATATCTAAAATTAATTTTAAAAATTAAAATTAATTTATTTCTGATAATTAGATTTGAAATTTGAAAAACAAAAATCAACATACAAAACTACACAAAAAATCGGAATTTAATTCCATGAAATAGCATGAAAAATCGAAAAAATTGGAAAATTGGATGACTTGTACGGATGGCATGCTGTGCATGGCCATCCGCGCGCGGATCTGGGATGATTGGCCGAGAAATCACGGCGCAGGAAGGCTGCAAGCAGCCATTCCGCGCGCGTGATGAGGTTGCTCGTCACCCCGATTTTTCCAATTTTCAAAAATTCATAACTAATTCAAATTAAATCGAAATCGAGTTCTGTAAAAAAATAAATTGCTTAGAATTTTCCAAACTATCCAACAAAAATAATTACAAAATAAAAACAGTAACCATTTTTCCCAGAATTCACAAACAACATTCAAACATCAATATGACACTCAAAGCAACATGATACCATCCAAAAAACAAGCAAATCGTTTTAAGTCCAAATTTCTTGCAAGCAAATCAATTACCATGGCTCTGGTGCCAGTTGTTGGAAGTTATTTTACCAGGAACTTAGATCTACTCACAAGTATGTTGATTTAACAACCTAAATATGAACTTCTAAAACGATATGAAATTAAACACATAAGAGTATCAGAAATCTTACAGTGATTGCAGCGGAATATATATGTCTCCTCCCACTCAGATCTCTAACCCTTGATTCCTTTCTGTAGCAGAGTATAATCAAGATCTGAGCCCGAAAGTCCTTCTTTGTTGTTTCTGAATTCTACACAGCCTTCCTCACTATGATTGAGGTATTACTTGATGTGTGTGGGCACTACTCTAGCACTCATACATTTCGAAACAGTGAAGAGATAGAGAGAGAGAGGGTGGCGGCTAGAGAGAATTTTCTGAGAGAAAATTCTTTCAGAATAATGCTGTGAAAAGCTTGTACAGAGATATGTAATTCTGAAGCATTTGCCTTCTATTTATAGAAGACCACCAAGGGCTATGATTGACATTTTGAACTGAGAAAATCAAGGGGAAAAGGAAGGTAAAGGGGCCGGCCTAGGCAATGTGGAAACAAGGCTTGCCTCTTTTCCAACTTTCCTTTTCCTACACTTGATAGTTTCCCTTTTTGTGAAATATTGCCAATTCCATTGTTCAACCATATTAATGATAAATCTAATTATTTAATAATTAAAAAATAATTATCAAATAATATATTATCATTTATTTTATTAATAATGAAACTAATTAAAGTTTCCTAATTAATAAATATGCCCTTCAAAATCTCTATTTACTGTTTTGCCCTTAATAAGTGCTAAATTCTCAAACTGACAAGTCTATCTTGAGAATTTTTAATTAATTAATTAAAATCAATTAAATGAGTCCTACAAGTAATATCATCTCAACTAGTGAGGGGACCATGGGTCTATATATCCGAGCTTCCAATAAGCAGATCTAGAATTTACCACTTAAATTCACTGACTTATTAATTCTTCGTTGAATCCACACATAGAACTCAGAATTGCACTCTCAGTATATAGAATGCTCTATATGTTCCACCATATAGACACATTATTAGTTATCCATTGTTATAATCCTAATGTGATCAATGATCCTCTATATGGATGATCTACATTGTAAAGGGACTTAAATTACCGTAACACCCTACAATGTATTTTATCCTTAAAACACTTAACCCTGTATAAATGATATTTCAACTAAGTGAAATGAGTACTCAATCATTTATCTCGTTTGGTTAAGCTCGAAGGAAATCACCCTTTGCTTACTATTCGCCAGATAGAAGCTATAGATTCCATATTTATGTTAGCGCTCCCACTCAATCGCACTACCGTGTTCCCAAAATGTATGTATTGCCCAGACTAAAGTTTTAGGCTTAACTAACAAATCAAAGAACACGAATAACACTCTTGAAATTAAGCCTAACCATATCAGGATTTAGATCATGTGATCTAGGATCAACTTATGATATTGAATTGAATAGATGTTTACGGTAAGTTTCAAAATCTAATTCAAAGTTCAATATCGGTCCATTCCAATGCATACTCCATGCATCCAACCTGAGCTTTACTTTATCCTATGTTCTGGAAAGAACATAACATTTCTCCAAATGTAAGTAAACTCTGTTGTAGATTGTCATATCAGTGAAACCCAGTGTTCTGATAAATCTAGGAATACTTTATTCACATAGTCATGTTTATTTTCCACTGTGTTGACAACACAATAAACATGTTCAAGTATGTGAAAGGGGTTTGGATGAATTTATAAATCAAATAGACAAGCAATTGATTAAGTGAACCAAAACATACACAAGTGAATGAAAAATTACTTCTGTTACTTTATTGATATAGAATAATCTGGATTACATTGAAACAGAGTTTTATTTAGGGCATAAAACCCAACATTATGAACATGTCCCAACTGTCCTGGGAAGTTTAATCGATAAGCGACCTCCCCAATCCTCTCGATAACCTCAAAAGGTCCAATATACCTCGGGGCTAGCTTACCCTTCACTCGAAATCTCGTTACGCTACGCATAGGAGTAACTTTCAAGAAGACATAATCACCAACATCAAACTCAACTTCCCGTTGATGGAGATCGGCATAGCTTTTCTGACGACTCTGAACAACCTTAAGTCTTTCTTGGATTCCATTAATCTTTTTCAGTGGTACTAGTGATAATTTGGGGTCCGATAGTGACATGCTCATCTGGTTCTGTCCAACACAATGGTGATCTGCATGGTCTCCCATATAAGGCCTCATAAGGAGCCATGCCTATACTGGCTCTGTAGCTGTTGTTGTATGTGAATTCCACTAGTGACAAATGTTCTCCCCAACTACCTCCAAAATCCAAAACACAACAGCGAAGCATGTCTTCCAAAGTCTGTATGGTCCTCTCAGACTGTCCATCTGTCTGTGGATGATGGGCAGTACTCAAGTGAAGTTCAATCCCTAAGGCTTGTTGCAAGGCCTTCCAAAACCTTAATGTAAATCGAGGATCTCTATCATAAATAATGGTTGAAAGCACTCCATGTAGTCGAACTATATTGTCTACATAAAGTCAAGCTAGCTTAGTAAGCTTGTAATCCTTCCTGATTGGAATTAAATGAGCAGACTTAGTTAAACGATCAACAAGCACCCAAACAACGTCATGCTTCAAAGGTGTCAATGGCAACCGAGTAACGAAGTCCATTGTAACCTTGTCCCATTTCCATTCTAGTATAGGCAAAGGTTGAAGTAAACCTGAGGGTCTCTGATGCTCAGCCTTTACTTGCTGACATACTATACACTTAGCTACAAAGCTGGCCACATCTCTTTTCATACCTTCCCACCAATATTGTCTCTTTAGATCTTGGTACATATTTGTACTTCCAGGATGTACAACAAATTTGGATCTATGGGCCTCAATCAAAATGGTCTCCCTAAGTTCAGGGATATCCGCAATAACTAGTCTTCCCATATGGTATAGATACCCTTCACCATTAACTGTCCACCCGTCTAGTTGCTCACCATCCTGGATTCGGTTCCAAATAAATCTTAGGTTTTCATCTTGCCACTGACGTTGCTTAACTTGCTGAAGTAGCACTGGTGTAGCCACTATGTTAGAGATACAAGCTAATTCTTCCCCTTCAAAGTATTGCAAGTTATAATTACCCATTGTGATTGTCCTTTTCCAGTCCTCAAGAGCCAAACATGCCAAAGTACAATGAGGCTTTCTACTTAGTGCATCAGCTACTACATTAGCTTTCCCGGGGTGATACTGCAAAGTGAAATCATAGTCCTCCACATACTCAATCCATCTTCTTTGCCTCAAGTTCAAGTCCCTTTGAGTAGAAAGATACTTCAAGCTCTTATGATCTGAGTATAACTCAAACTTTACGCCATATAAATAACATCTCGAAATTTTCAAGACAAAGATTACCGGAGCAAGTTCTAGGTCATGCGTAGGGTAATTCTTTTCATGTGGTTTCAATTGTCAAGAAGCATAGGCAACTACCTTGCCATTTTGCATGAGTACACCTCCTAATCCAGTACCTGAAGCATCAGTGAATACCACATATGGTTCCTCACTATTAGGAACAGTGAGAACAGGCGCCGAAGTTCATCTTTCCTTCAATTCTCTAAAAGCTTCTTCGCAACTATCATCCCACATAAACTTTACTTCTTTTCTTGTTAACTTCATCAAAGCCATAGCAATTCGTGAGAAATTCTCTACAAAGCGACGGTAGTAGCCTGCCAACCCAAGAAAACTTCGAACTTCAGTGACATTCTTTGGTCTTTCCCACTGTAGAATAGAGTCTATCTTTGCAGGATCAACGGTAATACCATCTTGAGAAATTACATGGCCCAAGAACTTGACTTCAGTCATCCAAAATTCACACTTCTCTTTCTTAGCGTATAATTGATGATCTCTCAATGTCTGTAATACTGTTGTCAAGTGTTCAGCATGATCCTCACGTATCTTAGAATACACAAAGATATCATCAATAAATACCACCACAAACTTATCCAAGAAAGGTCTAAAGACTCTATTCATAAGATCCATAAATGCAGCAGGTGCATTCGTTAACCCAAATGGCATTACCAAAAACTCAAAGTGTCCATACCGTGTCCTGAAAGCAGTCTTAGGGATATCTTCTTCTCTAATCCTCAATTGATGGTAGCCTGACCTCAAATCAATCTTTGAAAAGAACTTTGAACCACCAAGTTGATCAAATAATTCATCAATCCTCGGTAGAGGATATTTGTTTTTAATTGTCATCTGATTCAGCTTTCTATAGTCGACACAAAGTCGCAAAGTCCCATTAGCTTTCTTGGCGAACAAGACTGGAGCTCCCCATGGAGAAGTACTATGTCTGATGTAACCCTTATCCATTAACTCCCCTAATTGTTTTTTCAATTCAGCCAACTCTGCAGGTGCCATGCGATAAGGCGCAATAGAGACTGGTTGAGCTCCGGGAATCAAATCAATGCAAAACTCGATCTCCCTATCAGGTGGTAACCCTGGTAAATCCTCTGGAAACACATCCGAAAAACCACTAACCACTGATATCCAAGGGAACTGGTCTAAATCCCTAGACTCATCATCGATCGCAAACAGATTCCCATAACACTCTAAGTTTCTCTTTCCACCTAAACATGCCCTCAAGATAGGATTTTGTCTCACTGCACTCATGTTGGCTCGATAAACAATGAAATCACCACTAGGGGTTAAAAGAGTCACTCTCTTGCGTGAAAAATCCACAATATCTTGCTATTAAGACAACCAATCCATACCAAGAATTACATCAAATTTCCCCATAGACAACACTAGTAAGTTTCCAGACAACTTGTGTCCCTCGAACACAATACAAACTAACCTATATAGGGTGGATACCTCACCATGTCCCCCCATAGGTACACTCAAATGCAATGCAGGACTAAAAGTTTCCCAACTCATGACCCAACATACTAGCAAACATCAAAGATATAATGGAATGCGATGCACCAGTATCAAATAACACATGAGCCCAAGAGTGTGAGATAAGAACCATACCATCAACAACTCCCTGGTCAGCACCGCCCTGTACATCATCAACCCCAAGAGCGTAGGCTTGAGCAGAGGACTTTGCTTTTGCCTTTCCCCTTCCCTGACTAGGATAGCTTGTACTTGCACTAGACCCTCCACCTTGATTGTACCGTCTTTGACTCCCACTAGAAGCAGGAGTTTGGAAACCTTGTGAGTACCCCATGTTGAACTCTGAACCTTATGGCCTGAACTGATGTTGATACTGAGACTGCTAGCCTGATTGGGGTGTGAAACCATAGGATGAAGACTGGGACTGGTTGGTCCTGGGCTGTCCATGAAAAGGAGTAGACTCTACATAGCTCCCTATGGGTCCTCCATGAGATGCTTGGAATCTTTTTTGTCGTTGTGGGCAATCTTTCTTCTTATGACCTTGTTGACCACAACTGAAACACCCGTATGGTCCACTACGAGTCTTTCCAGATGAACCACTACTAGTGCTACCCCCACTAAATTGTTGTCCCTGGGACCACTGTCCTTGATTCTTCTTGGTCATCTTTCGGTCATTTTCTCTTCCTCTGCTTATGCTCTTCTTCTCATTCCCTTCTACATGAGCCTCAGTTCGCAAGGCTGCTGTCACACACTCAGTCAGGTTGTTAAAGGTCAAAGGGGCTATAGGACCACATATCGCAGGCCTCAAACGACGCATGAACTGTTCAATCACCAAGGGTTGATCAACAACACCAGGATATGCATAAGAGGATAGCTCTACAAACTTCATGTAAAATTCATTCACAGTCATATCCCCTTGTCTTAGACCATCAAATACTCCAATAAGAGCCCTCCTGTGAGATGGACTAAAATATTGTTCCCTGAAAACTTCCTCAAAATCTCGCCAAGTCATCCCATCAATTTCCATTGTCCTGGACAAGGTCTCCCACCAGTCTGCTGCACCACCCTTTAACTTGGACACAACAAAAGTAACTTGATATTCCTCAGGTGTTCCTATTGTGTTGAAATTTTTCTTTATCTGCCTCAACTACCTTTCAGCTACAATGGGATCTTGTCCACCCTCAAACTCAGGCACTTGGATCCGATGAAAGACTTGAAAATGATGACTCTGTCGAGCGGCAGGATCCATTTGTTGAGCGGGAACTGCTCTTAAGGCTTCAAGAAGGGCGTTCATAGGAAATTCAGCTTGTGGAGGTTGGACATTAGCTTGAGGGGCATCTTCTCCAACTGTTCTCCTTGTCTTCTTTCCTTTTGGAGGCATTTTCTTAGGTCTAAGAACCAAAAGCTAATCAGTTAGTGAGGATTGGATGCTAATAATATAAATATGCCTTATACATATAAATACCAAGATATTTATTACTATTATTATTTAAAATAAATCTAAACTATTTGGTGACACACTCCGAGGTAATTAAACTCGGTGCTCTGATACCATTTTTCTGTCACGACCCGAGCCCTAGGCTGTGGCAAATATGTAATATCCATAACTTGGGTGGTCAAAGGTCACACTTTGACCCTCGTAGGAAGATAAAGCTTATAAATGATCCTTTTATTTATATTACAAAATACTGATTTAAAAGTAATGGATTAACTCCTATATTAATAAGAAAATATTAGTAACAAAATCAGGACCACTCATCAGTATAAAAGAACAATAATATCCCTACAGTTATGTAATCACCAAATAGATAGATTTAATAAGTCAATAAAATACCAAAATAATACCTAGCATCCATCATTTCTCATTTCTAACTAGTACATAGCTAATTTAAGTCATCCAGACCATCCATTTGTTCTTAAATACAAAATCAGTGTCATTAGAAGGTGAAAGAGTAAAATATGACTAAACTAATAATGACATTTCCTTTCCTAACGGTACCATCCTCATCCACTAGCATCAAACTGAGTTCCTGGAATGGGGGAAAATAGGGGGTGAGCTTATAAAGCCCAGTAGGAAAACAACTAATATCAAAGGACCCTTGGTTTAATAAAATTCCTGCATGGTTAGCTTTGTAAAAATAAAATATCTCATCAACAGTATCAATATGTACAAATAAAGTAGAGAGACCACAAATAATCACAAATCAAACGTCAAATGCATATCACACCGTCCACTAGACCCCTAGTTCTCAATACCAATCATAGAAAACGACATCCAAAACCGGGTAGTCGCATCTGATATCAACCATAAATACCGGGACTCAGATTTAATTCACTCCCTGTACAGATTCTAGGTCTTTCACCTACAGGTGAGTGCAGACCTGATCTACCTATGATTACACAGAGACTAGGTTGTGAAACAACAATATGCACCGAACACGATCAACATGGCTCTCATCAGTATAACCAAAGCAGGCAAATAATAAGCATAACAAAAGAACATATTCCTTTTTATTTTCTAGAAAATTCGGTAGCATAACAGCTGTATTTTGAATAAACCCAAAAATCATAACCTGCATAAATATTTGCACACAAAAATATATTTGGCACTCAGTGCCCCAGACAGTCCAGAAAAATATGCAGATTAAGTTTTCAATTTTTCAAACAATTTTGTAAATCATAAAAATTGGAATATGTCTAATGTTATACAACGCATATAAAAAACAAGTCCAATAATCAAGTTGAGTCCCTACCTCTCCTGAGTCGTTAATTTTTTTCCAAAAGACGATCGTAAGCTCTTAAGTCTCGAGCTCCAATTGTTTAGTCCAAACTTACATATTACTCTCACCTATACCACCAAATGGTTAAATAATTATCATTATCGCATTCTACATTCAAAACCGAGTCCAACGACATATAATATGACTATATTAATAATTTGGGTTTCTGAAGCCTCACCTAAGCGGTGCACATTAACAATCGGTGGCGGTAAAAATTGGTGTACCGGAAATGTCACCGAAAATAGGAGTAGTATATATCAAATGACCACCTCGACGAGTAGATCACACCCATCACAACCGTTTGTCAAAACGGTACACGATGTCACCGGAAAGTCACCAGAAAGGGGCGGAGCTACAAAAATGTCACCGGACAAAGTAGCGAACCTGGAAAAATGGTTTAGTGTAGGTTGTCTCCTCGAAGAGCTGAGTTTAGTGGTGAAGACGATTCATCAAACAGACGCCGGAGGTGACCGAAATTGTAATGACCGCTCTAGTAATGTGGATTAGTAAAGGCAATTAGCACTAATTTTTATTATTTTATTATTATTTGTGAATTAATTTAATTGTGGACCCCAATATTTAGAAATAAATATTAGAGTTATAATTTCTCAATTCCGGAGATTTTATTAAACTCTAGGGGTATTATTTAGCTTATATGTGAAATATGTTATTTTTGTAATTTTTGCTCGGCGACAACGGAAAATGCGATGGATGGCTAGATTGATCACATGGGTAAGTTTAGAACCTTATTTCATAGTGGGAAATATTTTAGAGAAAATAAATTATCGGGATTGAGCGGGGTTATGGAAATTGACCATTTTACCCCTAGCTTTAGAAATACCCAAGTTATAACCTAAAGGGCAAAATGGTAATTCGAAATATTATGGGATTGGGTGGCTGCCTAGGTGTGTGACACATGGCCTTTTATTTTTCAGCCCAAACTTAGTTGAGAAATTCATTTTCTCATTTTTAAAAAAACAAAGAAAAGTCAAAAAAAAAAAAAAATCAAAAGAACTCTATCCTTCTCTCTTTTCTCTTTCGGCTGGGGCAAAAACCAGGGGGGAACTTCACCATTTAAGCTGGAATTTGTAGAATTTTAAGCAAGGGTGTTGTGATTTTCAAGCAAGGTAAACCCTAGACCATTAGTTACATGTTTTTAAGCTTTTTCCTTGGTTTGAGTATGTGAAATTGTGCTATAGGGGCTGTTAGAGTTTAATGTTGTTTTGGTTCAAATTCTAGGGTTAGGTTGAGTTGAATTTAGTCCATAGTAGCTGGTTTTGAGGTTATTTCTTGGTTTTATGCAACTTTGAACATTGAGTTCAAAGCTTTGGTCTTTAATGGCAAGTTGAGTATTGTTGGTTTGTTCTGTGAATTGTTGGTTGGAAATGGTTGTTTATGCATTGTATAGGCGTACTGGAGAGTTTGATAAAGTTTGGTTGAGATTTGAGGTCATGGGGGAAATTTTTGGGTTCCCAGCACAGAACCGGAATTCCGGTTCTGGGGGACCTGTATCAACCGGTCGACCGGATGGTGACCCAGAACCGGATTTCCGGTTAGGAACCGGTCTGCCTGTTGGGAGAATTTCCAGAACCCTAGTTTTGGCCAATTTTGAGATATTTAGGGTATTGCCATGAGGTTTATCGATAGGGAAACTTTTAGTTTCAAGTTTAAGTCTCGAAAAGTGATTTAGCGAGTCATTCATCTGTGTTGCAATTACTGTGATTAGGGCATCCATCTAGCACGTGATTTCCGTTCAGGTCGGCCAGCACACTTGAATTCGGAAAACAGGTAAGAACTGTGTATAATGTATGATGTGATTATCTGAATGTGTGTATAAGTGTTTATATATGCATGCTTGAATTATGTTAAGCACTACCAACACTTGTATCAATAAGTTATAGAGTGCATTGGTATAGTGATTATTGTGGTATGGGAAAATACTAAGGTGTGTGGTACATCACTCAGTATTACTCAGTGTTCGGGGTAAACCCTACCAACACTCGTACAGTGAGGTACGATGTGGATGTGGTATAGTGGTTGTACCTTGGTATTGAACGTTCATACTCATCTGTTAAGCTCTGTAAATAGGTGTATGGGCGCCTATTTACAGGTCGGAAATTATATGGTATGTTATATGCATTTCTTACTGAGTCTGTTGACTCACAGTTTCTGCTTCCATGTGTAGGTAAAGGAAAGGCGAAGGCTGAACAAGAATGAACCTGAGCTCGGGTGAGATTGTACATGTCAAGCGGCGCGACCTGGAGTGTTCGGTCTCGGGACATATGGGAGTTGTATTTTGAAAGTCGCTGTGCGACCTGTAAATCTGTGTATTTTGAAAAGTAAATTTTACAAAGTTTAAAAATGGGATCCCGGCACTTGTGAATATTTTCTTAAATTACAAAGTTTAAGTATTTAATGCAAAAGTTTTAATTTGACACGTTTTTCGAGAAATTTCTTTGATTAGCAAAGATTGCACAATAATTAAAAAAGCACTGTAGCGTGCCTTAGCATTAGGGCATTACAGAAAAATCCGTTCAAAGTTTGAAACCCCAAACTTTGACTTGCGATCCCGAGTTAAAGGTGGCGAAACGAGCGGCGGGGCTTGGGGGGTGAGGTCGCCGGTACTTGGAGTCTCGTTCTGCCTGGCGCGTGGGGTCGGGCGGTGGCCAGAGGTTGGTCGCTGGAGTGGTGGTGATGGTGGGTTTTCTTTTGTGCTTTAGTTTGAAGAGAGAGAGAAAAGGATAGATAGATAGAGAGAGAGAGGGGACGATGCTACTGTATATAAAATAAATTCTTTTTTTTTTTTTATATACACATATATATTATATTATATTTAATTTATTTATTATATATATATACTCGGTTTGACTGAGTCAAACCGAGTGTTCACAAACACTCTGCGTAGGCGGAAGGAAATGATTTAGGCTCCTGACTATCTCATCTATCCTATCTATGTATCAATACAAGCTATCTATGTTGATTTAACTCCAAGAAGTACGGGTCAAAGCCCCATAGTCAACTCAATTCATGTTTACAAGACTTGGAGCATAAATTGAACTGAAGGGAGAATTACTTCTTCTAGACGTACTCACTCCTATAGTGCCCCCATACTGAATAGCCGCCTTAAAACAGACCTCAACCTTCGTTTCTTTGGTCATGGACTCTGGATGAAGTCGGGCCCAGTCTTCCAACCATATTTGGTCTTTCTTGATGGCTTTTCGTGCTTCATCAATGTCTATCTCCGAAATAACCTCTTTGAGGTCTGGGAGTCACCGTGAGGGGAGTCTTTGACATGAAAGGCATCAATGCTCTAATGAGGAGCAAGCAAACCAACTTGCCTAAGGCTGGCTGTAGTAACAAGCTTTTCCACCTGTAAGTCTTAAGGAGGAAAGCTCTGATATAAACCTTGTTTGGCCTCCAAGAAAGGAGTGGCTGCCGAACACATAATTTTATCTCGTTTTTTTTTTTTAAAAAAAAGCAAACAGATCCTAATTATTAGAGACTAAAAAGAAAGGCGGGGAAAGTAATTAAATAAGAAAGAGTAAGTCCGCTTACTTACAATACAAAAATCTAAAGAAAGGGTCGTAACCCTCTTCAATGGGGAACCTGTGGTGAAAAACTAGTAGTCCTTGAAGTCGTGCGTGTACTTCATTGAGCTGGTTGGACAGATCAAGGACTTGAATTTCTTCTCAAGCCATGAGAACCTATTTTATTTTTGTTCTTCCGCATAGGTCGAGGCTTTATTTGATAAAAATAAATATAAAAAAAAACATCTTCTACAGTAGGGACCTCCATCTTCTTGGCTTTGCATAGCACAAACCAGCCCGCAAGCAGTCTGTACACTTGGAGAATGAATTGAAAAGGGCAATGCCTACCAACGCACAAAATTTGGCAAAATAGCTCCTGAGCAAAAGTTGTGCTCCCATTTCCAAATGGGCCAAGCTCCAGAGACGAAGACATTGCACATTTACAAGGTGACTCCCTAAAGACGAAGAGCATGTTCTAACACAAACCTAGAGCAATTTGAGACCATGATTCATCTCCTACTTCTTAGAATTGTCATAATTTCAGAATTTATTGGTGAACCGTTCCATCTCCCAAAGAGAGGAATTGTACACCACTTTAGGAGCTACAACTTCTTCTTCGTGCTGGTCAACTTTTTGTTGGGTTTTATGCCCTAAATAAAACTCATTTCAATATAATCAGATTTACTTATTAATATAGATCAGAAATAACATTTAATGTTGCATGGTTCACATGATTTATTTCATGATTATATGTACATAATGTATAAATTCATCTGAAATCCTTTTCACATACTTGATCCTGTTTATTGTGTCGTCAACACATTGGAAAGTAAACATGACTATGTGAATAAAGTTTCCTAGATTTATCAGACACAGGGTTTTACTGATATGATAATCTACAACAAGAGTTTACTTGTATTTGGAGAAATACTATGTTCTTTCCAGAACATTGGTTAAAGTAAAGCTCAGGTTGGATGCATGGAGTATGCATCGGAAGGGACCGATATTGAACTTTGACTTAGATTTATTAAACTTACCGTAATATCTATTCAAGTCAATATCGCCTAGTTGATCCTAGATCAAATGATCTTAATCCTGATATGATTAGGCTCAATCTTGAAAGGCTATTCGTGTTCTTTGATTTGTTAGTTAAGCCTACTTTTAGGTCAGGGTGATACGTACATTTTGGGAACACGGTAGTGCAATTGAGTGGGAGCGCTAGCATAAACATGGAATCTATAGCTTCTATCTGGCAAATAGTAAGCAAAGGATGATCTCCTTCGAGCTTGACCAAACGAACATAAATGGTGGAGTACTCATTTCACATTAGCTGAAATATCATTTATACGGGGTCAAGTGTTTTAAGGAATAAATACATTGTAGGGTGTAACGGTAATTTAATCCCTTTACGATGTAGATCATTCATATAGAGGATCATTGATCACATTAGGATTATAACAATGGATAACTAATGATGTGTCTATATGGTGGAACATATAGAGCATTCTATATACTGAGAGTGCAATTCTAAGTTCTATGCGTGGATTCAACGAAGAATTAATAAGTTAGTGAATTTTAGTGCTAAATTCTTGATCTACTTATTGGAAGCTCGGTTATATAGACCCATGGTCCCCCCACTTAGTTGAGATAATATTGCTTGTAAGACTCATGTAATTGGTTTTGATTAATCAATTATAATTCACAAATTAGACTATGTCTATTTGTGAAATTTTCACTAAGTAAGGGCGAAATTGTAAAGAAAGAGTTTATAGGGGCATATTTGTTAATTATGATACTTTGTATGGTTCAATTAATAAATATGATAAATGACAATATTATTTAATAATTATTTATAGTTATTAAATAGTTAGAATTGGCATTTAAATGATTGAATTAGGAAATTGGCATTTTTGAGAAAATCAGATACAAAAGGTGTTAAAATTGCAAAATTGCAAAGCCCAAGGCCCAATCCATTAAGTGTATGGTCGGCCACCTTTGTAGCTTTTTTAAATGATTTTTTCATTATTTTAATGCCATATAATTCAAATCAAACCCTAGAGGAATGCTATAAATAGATAGTGAAGGCTTCAGGAAAATAACACACTTTCTGAATCAGAAAAACCTGAGCCTCCACTCTCTTCTCTAGCCGCCACTCTCTCTCTCTTTTCTTCCTCAATATTTCGAACCTCTCTTAGTGATTAGAGTAGTGCCCACACACATCAAGTGATACCTCAATCATAGTGAGGAAGATCGTGAAGAAAGATCATCAGCAAAGGAGATTCAGCATCAAAGATTCAGAGAAAGAGATCCAGGTTCAGATATTGATAATGCTCTGCTACAGAAAGGAATCAAGGGCTAGATATCTGAACGGAAGGAGTCATTATATTCCGCTGCACCCAATGTAAGGTTTCTTAAACTTTATATGTGTTTAATTTATCGTTTTAGAAAGTTCATATTTAGGATGTTAATAAACATACTTGTGAGTAGATCTAAGATCCTGGTAAAATAAATTCCAACAACTGGCCTCAGAGCCATGGTAATTGATTTACTTACATGTAATTTGGACTTTAAAACGATTGTTTGTATGTTCTTTGGATGGTATCATGTTGTATTGAGTGTTATTTGATGATTGATTGATGTTTGTGAAATTTTCGTGAAAAATAATTGTGATTTCGTTTCTGGAATTATTTTTATTGGATAGTATGGAAAAAATTAAGCAAGTTAGCCTTTTACAGAACTCAATTTGGATTTTATTTGAATTAGTTATGATTTTTGAAGATTTGACAAAATCGAAATTTTGTCTTTGATAGTTTCCTGCGATCGCAGAACTGTCCGTACAGTTTCGAATTTTTTCAATTTTCTTCAATTTTTCATACTTTTTCATGGAATTAACTTCCAATTTTTTGTATGGTTTTGTATATATACTATTACTATTCCTAATTCAATTCTAATTATCATTTTGAATTAATTTAAATTTTTTAATTTAATTCAAGATATTAGTGTAATTTGAATTTGAATAGAATTAGTATTTATCTTTTTGCTTAAAAAAAATCTATCTTATTTTAAAATTTGATTATATCTTATCTTATTTTAAATTTAAAAATAAGATATTAATAATCATGTAATTTTTAAATGATATAAGATATTTTGCTAATTTTTTTAAATTTTGTTATTTTATTTATTTAAATTACATTTAAAATTTGAAAAAGATATTTATTTATCTTTTCTAATTTTTTATTTAATTTTTATTTATAAAATAACATTTAAAATTTAAAAGTAGTTAGCAATTTTTTTTTGAAATGATATTTAGGTTGGTTGAAACCTAATTTTTTCAAAAATTGTAGGTTTAATTTTAAATTTAAATTTTTTTTAAAAAAATTTCGAATTTTTCAAATTTTTTTTAAATTTTTCGAAAAATTTAATAAATATTTAATAATTATTTATTCAATAATTATTTTTTTTATTTAATTAATTATTTTCGAAATTAAATATTTAATTTAAAATTAAATAAATCCTACATCCAACTATCCAACTAACCTCATTAAGAGTATGTGTTTTAGCTTATGTGTAAGTTTTTAAAACCTATTATTACTTTATTGCAAATAGCCATGGTTACTTTTTGCCGATCTAATGATCCGATGGCTCCCTAGTCAAGATAATAATTTGTAACGGTATATTTACAATCTTCTTTCATCTCGTGTATGACTTGAAGAATATGATAAGACCCATCCAAAGTGTGCCTCGTGTGAGCCTATGTGTTTAATTTTATTATAGATGCATATAGTGTTAATGTTGCTAAATAAAATGTCATAGTCATCGATAGATTTTATTTAGGCCCATTTAGTTTTGGGCTTATTCAATTAATAACGATTGTTCTTATTAAGGTTAAATTCCTCTCTTTTGGGCCTTGTGTGAGAGTTGGGAGCCATGAAGTGGGTACGACATACCGAACCCAAGACTTCCTCACACAAACCACCCCAATTGTGAAGGCCCATTTGCCTGATTTGAATGACTGTACTAGGTTAATTAAACTAGTTTAACCTAATAAAATTGATTAGCAACATAATTAATTTCATTTATTTTGAAATTAATTTAAGAAAATTATAGTTTAAAGAATTTTTTTTTATTCTAAGCTAAACTATATGTATTTTCTTGTATTTAATTAAATATAGAATTATAACCATCTAGATTCTTTCTGGAACTTAATTTAAATTTTTCATTAAATATTCTTATTTAAGTTGATATTTAGTTATCTACAACTAACCAACTTAACCAATATCTTTTGAATTTCAAATTTCAAAATTAAGTTGAGGAATTTTAGGCATTGGTTATTAAGATTCTTTAGATATTTTTTAAGTTAATATCTTTTCGAATATTAACTTAAAATGGAATATTTTCAAATTAAGTGGTTACAACTTAATTTTTGATATTTAATTAAATTTAAATTTGAAAATATTTAAGTTCTAGATTTTTCTAGTACAACTTAAATTAGATATTTTTTCAAATTTTGTGGAAAAGATACTTAGTCAAATAAGATATTTTCTAGATAGTTATTTATAGACTACTTATTATTTCTAATATTAAATAGGAAAATATTATAAATTGTGAAATTAATTATTTATTAATTAATTTTGGTACAATTTATTTTAAATATATTTTTTCCTAGTATTAAACTAGAGATTAATAATTAAGCCTTCTCTACACTTAATTATTTATTTCTTGAATTTAATACATTTAATTAATTTGAAAATTAAATATCTAAGTTGATTTTTATCATCATACTTAAATATTTCTTTTTCATGACATTTAATTAAATAGAAAATTATTTTTAGTTGAAATTTATTTTTTTCAACTAAATTTAAATAATTTTCAAAATATATTTTTTCTTTATTTTATTAATCAATTTTCGAAATTGTATTTCTTAAATGCTAGAATTTCGAATTTTATCTTGAAAAATAGATTAAGTTGTAAATTAATTATTTATTTTAATTAATTCTTGGATCAACTTAAATCAATGATTTTTTCATTTATTGATTAATTTAAAATAAATTGAATTAAATATATTATTAGAAATTGAATTAATTAGTCGAAGGAAAATCTAGATAGATGATATTTTTGCTTGAAGTATTTTTCTAGTGTATTTAATTAAATAGAAAATTAATATTTAAGTTGATTTTCATCATCTACTTAAATATTTGAAATTTTTCTTATATATTTAATTAAATAGGAAAATTATATTTTTTGTTGTAAATTAATTTTATTAATTAATTTTGGGCCAACATTAAATTAGAATAATTTTTTCCAGGATTTATTTTTTATTTTAATATGCATTTTTCGAAAATTGTATTCTTATATACTTTAATTTTTCGAAATGCAATATATATTTATAGAAAATTAAATTTGAGTTGTAAATTAATTTAAATTAATTTTGTAACAACTTAAATATTTTTTCTAAATATTTATTGGAAATTATTACTAAGATGGAAATAATTCATATTATTTTCATATCCATCTAAGTAAAATTTATAAATATTAAATTAAAATTTATATTTAGAATTTTTCATTCTAAATTGGAAATTTTAATTAAATAAATATATATTTAAAATAAATAGAATAAATAAAGAGAATAAAAGAAAATACAACTCTTTTCAAATAATGAGCTTTATTATAGAGACATTCGATCTCCATTGTGGGTTTTACACCGCGTTTGTTTTAGTGAGTAATCCTCCCTAATGGAGGAACGTTCATTAGCAATTTCGCACCGTTTAACCTCGCATGATAAGTAGTTTGTAAGTGTTTTGTATGGTATGGATCACCCTAATGGTGGCGACCATACTTGACTTGCAAATTATGAAACAATGGTGGAAGCTCATAAGATAGAATTGCCTTGACTCTCGCCTAAACGGGACAACGGCGAATTCCAATCTTGATCGAATAAAAGGTTGCTAGAATGTTTAACATTTTAGACGAGCTGACAACTCTATTCAATGAATGGTAGCTTTGACTCTCGCCTAAACGGGACACTGATATCAGTTTGTTGAAAACCTTGGAAATTATTTAGGATTGTAAGTTTTAGTATTTTCACTTGTCATTCCTACTTACTATATGTTTATAATTTACGAATTGTGTATGAATTTATATTGAACCATGTTATTTTCTGTTATTAAGTTGTAGTTTAATTTCGAATCTTCATTGTTGGTCTAACTTGGCTTGTTTATCTAATGAGATAAATCCCTAGTGGATTTTCACCATTAGACATACATAATAGTGTTAGATCTCGAAAGATAAATATTGTATATGCGACATCTAGCTTGCCGTTCATCAATTGATGACACCTTAGACTAGTATTTTTACGATATGAAACAAGAAGATTATATAAATAAGATTACTTTGACTTTCGCTAATCGAAGCATCGTTGGATTCTTATTTTAAACGAAATTATCCTAATTCCTCTTAGCTTATTCATTTCGAATTAGCTTTCAAATATATCATTGGATGAATGGTCTATAAATCATTTCATGTCATTATATTTTCTCTTAAGAAAATGACGCATATGATTATAATCCCGAAATTCTATTCCCAATTGATATAAATCCTCAATCTTAGAAATCTCCTACTTGTATGGGAAAATCTGACTTAGAGTTTGTATTAGTAGTGCTGGTCCAAGATAGAATTACTCATTATATTTGGTATAAATTTAAGTCTTTGACTTTAATTTTAGATTCCAAATAGAAATTTTCTTAAATTTCTAATTCCGAATACAATACGATTACACTTTCTCAAGTGTTTAATATCCATCTTTTATTAATGGATTAAAAACCTTGTATGGAATATGAGTTAGGTGATTCTCGTGACCAGGGATCCACTTGAAGTATTCTAAGAACTCTTTGATGTAACTAAACCTATGTCATCATAGACACTACCACATTTTCTTAATCTATGGCATTTGTATCTTGTTCATAGTGGATTTGACAAGATCAATCTCTGCAAAGAGTTAATATGCCTATATCCACTGAAAGTAGTTCATCTCATTCGCAGATGAATGTACATTCATGGGTGGATATGAGTTTTTCGTTGTATTCTTAAAACGATAACTCTAGATTATACCTTATGCAAAGAAATTTGAAATGTTTGAAAAATTTCATTAATTTCTAGCAATGGTTAAACACCATTAAGGTAAGTGGTTAAAGATCTTGCGAACTGATAGGGGTGGAGAAATAGTTAGTAGATATGCAGTTCAAAGATCATTAAATTGATTTTTGAATTATATCCAAACTTACCTCCCCAGAAATTTCGGGTTGCATGTTGATGATTAGTTACTAGTCGTTGCCTAAATCCTTCTATGGTAATACAATTTCAGAATGATGTAATGGTTTTATACTTAATGTAAATCATTACTAGATTCATGGATGACCTAATCAAAATCTTAAGAAAAGCTAGAACTGTTAACCATGGTTTCTTAGCTATTCTAAGTGATTAGGGGGTGGACCATCCCATTGTCAATAGATAAGAAAGTGTTTGTTCAAACATATACTACTTTTCTAAGAAAATGACTAAGTCCGGAAAAACAAGTAGCAAATAAAGGAGATACTTAATTCTTGATTCCAAAAGTGTTCTATCATCTTATATGACATATGATGATCCCACTGCCTCTGTTGTCTTGTCACAACCGAAGAGATCAATACCATTTAGTTTTCTTAGACATAATTCACGGTACCTTGTCGTAGTGGGAGAGTTTCTAGGAACTCACCTTCTTATGACTTGGGAGACACTAGTGATTAAAATCCATTGTGAGTTTAAACAAGTAATGGATTGTCAAGATAAGAAACTAAGAAGAAAGCCAATAGAACTATGGTTTAATCCATTCACATGGAGTAACCTAAAGTTTTCTATTACAAGGACATAAAAGGAAATTTTCGTTTATAAGTCCATTCAATGGACTTAACAAAACTTCCTGTTCCTAGTATTATAGGTTTGAGTTTATCTAAACCTATGGCTTGTGGTATACCTGGTAATTACTTACTCTAATGCAAGCAACTTACTTTAGTAAGATGCTGAAGCATTTTCTTTCTAAGGGCAATCTATAGAAGCTTCACAACTTCTTAGGCATAGATTTTATTTATCTAAGGAAAAGTCTCAACTATTCCGTAAAAGATAAAGCCATGGAAAAATTTCTTATATCAACGAGTGAGAGGTCTTAGATATGCTTTTGTATGCCTTAGACCGGACACCTCGTTGAGTGGGAGTAATGAGTAGGTATCAGATTAATCCAGGAGAAGAACATTGGAAGACAATCAAGTAAATCTTAAGATAAAGAAGAGGAACTATATGTTAGTCTATAAGGGTGTGTTTAAAACTCTTAGACTACACCATATCGTATTTCGAAATTTGCCTATGTGCTAGTAAATCTTTACGATAAGATGGTGGTTACTCAGGGGTGGAATAGTGATTTTGGAGAAGTGTAAAAACCTATGCGAAGTCTCTAGGTCTACCGAGAAAGGGACCGAATGTTAAAGGCCGGGGAAAGTTACTTATTCGATCCTAAGGAAAGTTCTATACATCTTTGGCACCATTCCAAATTGCCTTAAACTACTAGTGTTAATTTCCTGATTAACCAAAAGTAGTTGCCAAAGGTATAGAATCCAGTATCCCAAGAGAGTAAACATATAGAGAGGAATTTCACATTATCAATGATTTTGTGATTAAAGGAAGAGTAATGGTGGAGAAAAGGTTGTGGTTAATTCAACCTTTCAGATCCTATTACGAGGAGTTTACTACTACTACACTTGATTTGTATATCAAGGTGTTGAGATTATTTGAAACGCACTTTTTGTTTTATATTAGTGCAAGTGGGAGTTTGTTGGGTTTTATGCCCTAAATAAAACTCATTTCAATATAATCAGATTTACTTATTAATATAGATCGAAATAACATTTAATGTTGCATGGTTCACATGATTTATTTCATGATTATATGTACATAATGTATAAATTCATCTGAAATCCTTTTCACATACTTGATCCTGTTTATTGTGTCGTCAACACATTGGAAAGTAAACATGACTATGTTAATAAAGTTTCCTAGATTTATCAGACACAGGGTTTTACTGATATGATAATCTACAACAAGAGTTTACTTGTATTTGGAGAAATACTATGTTCTTTCCAGAACATTGGTTAAAGTAAAGCTCGGAGTTGGATGCATGGAGTATGCATCGGAAGGGACCGATATTGAACTTTGACTTAGATTTATTAAACTTACCGTAATATCTATTCAAGTCAATATCGCCTAGTTGATCCTAGATCAAATGATCTTAATCCTGATATGATTAGGCTCAATCTTGAAAGGCTATTCGTGTTCTTTGATTTGTTAGTTAAGCCTACTTTTAGGTCAGGGTGATACGTACATTTTGGGAACACGGTAGTGCAATTGAGTGGGAGCGCTAGCATAAACATGGAATCTATAGCTTCTATCTGGCAAATAGTAAGCAAAGGATGATCTCCTTCGAGCTTGACCAAACGAACATAAATGGTGGAGTACTCATTTCACATTAGCTGAAATATCATTTATACGGGGTCAAGTGTTTTAAGGAATAAATACATTGTAGGGTGTAACGGTAATTTAATCCCTTTACGGTGTAGATCATTCATATAGAGGATCATTGATCACATTAGGATTATAACAATGGATAACTAATGATGTGTCTATATGGTGGAACATATAGAGCATTCTATATACTGAGAGTGCAATTCTAAGTTCTATGCGTGGATTCGACGAAGAATTAATAAGTTAGTGAATTTTAGTGCTAAATTCTTGATCTACTTATTGGAAGCTCGGTTATATAGACCCATGGTCCCCCCACTAGTTGAGATAATATTGCTTGTAAGACTCATGTAATTGGTTTTGATTAATCAATTATAATTCACAAATTAGACTATGTCTATTTGTGAAATTTTCACTAAGTAAGGGCGAAATTGTAAAGAAAGAGTTTATAGGGGCATATTTGTTAATTATGATACTTTGTATGGTTCAATTAATAAATATGATAAATGACAATATTATTTAATAATTATTTATAGTTATTAAATAGTTAGAATTGGCATTTAAATGATTGAATTAGGAAATTGGCATTTTTGAGAAAATCAGATACAAAAGGTGTTAAAATTGCAAAATTGCAAAGCCCAAGGCCCAATCCATTAAGTGTATGGTCGGCCACCTTTGTAGCTTTTTTAAATGATTTTTTCATTATTTTAATGCCATATAATTCAAATCAAACCCTAGAGGAATGCTATAAATAGATAGTGAAGGCTTCAGGAAAATAACACACTTTCTGAATCAGAAAAACCTGAGCCTCCACTCTCTTCTCTAGCCGCCACTCTCTCTCTCTTTTCTTCCTCAATATTTCGAACCTCTCTTAGTGATTAGAGTAGTGCCCACACACATCAAGTGATACCTCAATCATAGTGAGGAAGATCGTGAAGAAAGATCATCAGCAAAGGAGATTCAGCATCAAAGATTCAGAGAAAGAGATCCAGGTTCAGATATTGATAATGCTCTGCTACAGAAAGGAATCAAGGGCTAGATATCTGAACGGAAGGAGTCATTATATTCCGCTGCACCCAATGTAAGGTTTCTTAAACTTTATATGTGTTTAATTTATCGTTTTAGAAAGTTCATATTTAGGATGTTAATAAACATACTTGTGAGTAGATCTAAGATCCTGGTAAAATAAATTCCAACACTTTTGCCGTGGTAGAAGTTGGAAAATAATAAGAAAAAAAATAACCAAGTAGTTAGATACTCATACTAAAGAAGATAGTAGGGACACGTGAGAGGTCCCCACCGGACCAAACATCCCAAAATCAAAGTCTCAAAGAGTATAAATTCTAGACAATCAAATTGGAAACACAAAAAGCCAATCAAAAGGAAAAACAAAGTATCATCTGGAATCATATGGGTCCTAGACAGAGGAAACAAATGTAGCCATCCCTATTCCAAAAAACTAGGCTATTTTTAATCAGAAATAAAAAAGGATAGAAGATCTTTTCAGTGTGGTGAAAGTGCAAGGATAATAAAGTGCCCTCACCCGCATAAAATTCAAAAAATATAAAGGATTGGCCAAACATCTCGAGAAATGGTTCGGTGTATCTCAATAGCATAATGATCAAGTCGCTACCTGAGAATTAAGGTAGTGAGACACACCCGCCATTTCGAAAATTTAGTCAATCCTCGCAAAGTATAAGTCGCACATATACAACTAACTGTGTACCTTAAGAAATGGCTGGGGGTGAACCAGTATCCCAATGGGCATGCATTCCTCACATGACCATTGAGTTAATAAGACACCCCCACTGTTGGAATATTTATTTTACCAGGATCTTAGATCTACTCACAAGTATGTTGTTTAAACATCCTAAATATGAACTTTCTAAAACGATAAATTAAACACATATAAAGTTAAGAAAACCTTACATTGATGCAGCGGAATTAATGTCTCCTTCCACTCAGATCTCTAACCCTTGAATCCTTTCTGTAGCAGAGTATAATCAAGATCTGAGCCCGAATGTCCTTCTTCTTCAAGTTTGATCCTTCACAGTCTTCCAATCTATGATTGAGTTACTGCTTGTTGTGTGTGGGCACTTACTCTTTCACTAGGGTCACGAAATTGATGAAGGGAAAAGAGAGGGATGATTTCGGCCAGGTATAGAAGTGGGGAAGGCTCAGTTTTTCTGAAGAGAGAAATTTCTGTCAGAAGATGATATGAAACTTATGATTTGACTGAGCCATCACTTTCTATTTATAGGCAACTACTAGGTTTACGTTAGGAATTATTTGGCATTAAAATAATGAAAATATCAATTTGAAAAACCTATTTAAGTGGTCGGCCATGGTGTGTTAATGGGCCTCACTTGATTTTGCAGTTTTATCAAATTTTATCTCTATTTTCTCAAAAATGTCAATTTTCCAATTCTAACCTTTTAAATGCCAAAACTAATTATTTAATAACTAAAATACATTATTAAATAATATTGTCATTTATTTTAATTATTAATTAGACATATAAAGTCTATTAATAAATAAATAAACCTAGAAACTCTTTTCTTTACAATTTCACCCCTGCTTAGTGAAAATTCATAAAATTAGACATAGTCTAACTTTAGAATTATAATTGATCAATCACGAATCAATTAATGAGTCTTACAAGCAGAATGTTCTCAACTAGAATGGGGACCATGGATCTATATGCTGAGCTTCCAATAAGTGAACCAAATTTACCAAGTAAATTCCTACTTATTAATTCTTCGTTGAATCCACTCTTAGAACTTAGAATTGCACTCTCAGACTTATATAGAGCATATTGTATGTTCCACGATATCAATATACTATCTCATTTAACCATTGTTATAATCTTATTGTGATTTAAAGATCCTCTATATAGATGATCTACATCGAGATGGGATTTCTTTACCGTTCTCACCCCTCAATGTATTTTGCCCCTTAAAACACTTAGCTACCTGTAAATGGTGTTTAGTGATCTAATAATTAGTCAGTTAAACAAGAGCTCATCCATTTACTTCTATTTGCTAAGCTCGAAGGGAATCATCACTTGACTTCTATACACTAGTAGAAGTTATAGATTCCGTATTTATGTTCAGCACTCCCACTCAATCGTACTATCATGTTCCCAAAATATACGTATCACCCTGACCCAAAAGTAGGCTTAACTAATAAATCAAAGAACATGAATATCACTCCTGAGTTGAGCCTAAGCATATCAGGATTTAGATTCTTTTAATCTTAAGATCAACTACTGATATTGACTTGGAAAGATATGTATCACGGTAAGTTTGTAATATCTTAACTTAGTTGCAATATCGGTCCAGTCCAATGTATACTCCATACATTCGAAACTAGTTGTAATGACCGCTCTAGTAATTTGGATTAGTAAGGGCAATTAGCACTAATTTTTATTATTTTATTATTATTTGTGAATTAATTTATTTGTGGACCCCAATATTTAGAAATAAATATTAGAGTTATAATTTCTCAATTCCGGAGATTTTATTAAACTCTAGGGGTATTATCTAGCTTATATGTGTAATATGTTATTTTTGTAATTTTTGTTCGGCGACAACGGAAAATGCGATGGATGGCTAGATTGATCACATGGGTAAGTTTAGAACCTTATTTCATAGTGGGAAATATTTTAGAGAAAATATTTTATCGGGATTGAGCGGGGTTATGGAAATTGACCATTTTACCCCTAGCTTTAAAATACCTAAGTTGTAATCTTAAGGGCTTTTTAGTCATTAGTAAATTGGTTAAATGAGGGTTAGGTGGCAGCCTTGGGTGATGACACCTATTTTATTTTAATATAATTGAATGAAAAGGGGTTTTATTTTAAAAAAAAAAAGAAATTAAAATTAGAGGAAATCAATTTCTCCTTTCTCTCTCTTGGGGTTCGGCTCTCACAAACCAGAAGGAAAACTCAATTTTTCTTCATAATTTTCTGTATTTTCAACCAAAGATTCAAGGAAAAATAACTAAGGTAACCCTAGCTCCTTTCTTTTTCAAGTTCATGAAGTTGTATTTTGGTTTCAAGAAATGATTTTGGGTTATAGGGGCTGTTAGGGTTTGAGGTTTGCTTAGTTCGAATTTTAGGGTTTGTTTGGCTTAAGTTTGGTTCTTGGTAGCTGGTTTAGAGATTGGTTGTTAGTTTTGTGTAATTTTAAGCTTTGAGTTCAGAGCTTTGAACTTTAATGGCAAGTAAAGATTTGGTGTGTTTTTCTGTGAAATACTGGCTGGGTTTTATTGTTTATGCATTGTTTAGGAGCTCTGGAAAGTTTGGTATCATTTGGTGGAATATTGAGCAATGGAGGAGGTGTTTTGGGAATACTGGTGCAAACCGGCTAGCCGGTTTGCAATGCCACAAAAACTGGCTAGCCAGTTTTGGCAGGATTCTCGAACACTTCGTTCTCTCAATTTTTGTCCATTTCAGTGCCTCGGTTGGGTGTTTCCCCATTTCCAGAGTTAGAATAACCCCTTTAGAGTATAGCAGAACCTAGGGTTTTGGTTTTGGTTTCACCGGGATTAGGGTTTTAATCATGTGGCTTACCCGGTTTCAATATGTGATTAGGGCATCCATCTAGCACGAGAATTCCGTTCAGGTCGGCCAACACACTTGAATTCGGAAAACAGGTAAGAACTGTGTATAATGTATGATGTGATTATCTGAATGTATGCATGTGTTAATATGTATACATGCTTATTTGTTGTGATTCATACACTACCAACACTTGTACGGTTGCGGTACGGAGTGCATTGGTAAGGTGTATGATGTTTAGAAGTACGTCACGGTGTTACCAGCACTTGTACGGGAAGGTACAAGGTGTTTGTGGTACAACACTTGATAGTACGCAAGGTGCGGTCATACCTTACCTACACTAGTACGAAGATATACTGAGTGCATGTGGTACATGGTACATGGTCGTATCCTAGTTAGAAAGTTCATACTTATCTGTTAAGCTCTGTAAATAGGTGTATGGGCGCCTATTTACAGGTCGAAAATTATATGATATGTTATATGCATTTCTTACTGAGTCTGTTGACTCACAGTTTCTGCTTCCGTGTGTAGGTAAAGGAAAGGCGAAGGCTGAACAGGAATGAACCTGAGCTCGGGTGAGATTGTACATGTCAAGCAGCGCGACCTGGAATGTTCGGTCTCGGGACATCTGGGAGTTGTATTTTGAAAGTCGTTGTGCGACCTATAAATCTGTATATTTTGGAATGTATGCTTGAAAAGTAAATTTTATTAAGTTTAAAAAAAAACGGGATCCCGGCACTTGTAAATATTTTATTAAATTACAAAGTTTGGTATTTAATGCAAAAGTTTTAATTTGACACGTTTTTCGAGAAATTTCTTTGATTAGCAAAGATTGTACAATAATTGAAAAAGCACTGTAGCGTGCCTTAGCATTAGGGCGTTACAATTTTGATATCAGAGCCGCCAGGTTTGTCTACCGAAGCTTGCTATGACATGTACAATCTTCATCAGAGAAAGCTCGGTTCACGGTTCAGTAAGCCCGTACTTGTTTAGTACTTTAATAAATGTGAATGTGAAAGCATGTTAGGAAGCATATTAGATTTTAATTAATTATATAAAAAAAAAGTGTGTTGCCTTTAAGTCTTTAAGAGCGGTGTTAATTTTGATCGCTGTCTAACCTGCCTGGCTTATGGATTCGCAGGCTAAGTCCTATTAAATGGACGTCCCGCGAAATACAAGAAGTCAGGGTGATATGGTTGAGACCGGAGGCGGTCAGAGGAATCCCCAAAATCCTCGCGGTCGCGGCCGTGGCCGTGGCAGAGCTCAGGGTGGTCGCCCTGTAAATCCACCTCAAGCTCCTCCTGATTGGGAGCAAAGATTCGCTGAGATGCAAGATAGAATTCGCCAGCAAGATGAAGAGATCCAAAGGTTAAGGCAGCAGGGTCCTCCTGCCGTGCCTCCTCAAGTGGTTCAAGCCGTTGCAGTTCCTGCGGTGCCAGCAGAACAACCTGTTGTTGGCAACCGTATGGAGCCGTTGTATGAAAGATTCCGGAAACAGGCACCTCCAGTGTTTCTGGGAGGCCCTGATGTGATGAAGGCCGAGCAGTGGCTTTCAATGATTGAACGCATCCTTAATTTATGGGAGTGGTTGGCAATGACCGGGTAACCTGCGCCACTTTCCAGTTTCAGGAAGATGCTCTCGTGTGGTGGGAGTTGATAACCCTCACTCGGGACGTCACGCTGATGACCTGGGAAGAATTTAAGGAGTTATTTAACTCCAAGTATTACAACGAAGCAGTCCGCAGTGCAAAGCGGAAAGAGTTCACAGAGTTGGTTCAAATTGAGGGAATGTCGGTTACTGAATATACGACAAAGTTTGACCGGTTGGCCAAGTTGGCAGCGGGAATTGTGCCAACTGACTTCAGTAAGAAGGAAAAATATTTAGCGCGTTTGAGTGCAAAGATCCGGCATGATCTGGTTATTACCACTACTGAAGCAACCACGTATGCAGATAAGGTTGAGAAGGCTTTGAGAGCCGAGGGTGCAGTGAAATTCCTTCAGGAGCCCCGGGTGACTCCGAGTGTTGGTGGAACCCCCACTGTTCCTACTCCTGTTTATGGTAGGGATGGTGGTGACTCCACCACTGAACAGAAAAGAAAAGTTGCTCCAGCTTCTGGTGGCTCGGGGCAAAGCAAGCGGTTCCGTGGGAACCAAGGCAGAGGAGGACGCCAGGGTTACTCTTATCCTGAGTGTCCAAGGTGCAAGAAACATCATCCGGGAGAATGTAACCGGAAGACATGCTTCCTGTGTGGCATGGTGGGGCATTTCAAGAAAGATTGCCCCCAGGCAAAGAAAGAGGAGCCGAAAGCTGAGGTGAAACCGGTTCCGGCTCGCGTGTTTGCCATTACCCAAGCTGATGCTGCAGCCAGTCCTTCTGTTGTGACAGGTCAGCTTCCCGTCAACAACTTGTTATTTACAGTATTATTTGACTCGGGAGCTACACGTTCATATGTGGCTACAAGAGTGATTAATCTTTTGGGTAGGCCTTGTGATATTTTAGAAAGAGGGTTTGGAACCCTAATGCCTAGCGGGGAATTGGTTATCTCTAATAGGCGCATTAGGTCTATGCCAATTAGGATTGAAGATAGGGAATTGAGTACTGATCTCATAGAATTGAAACTAACTGAGTTTGATATTATACTGGGAATGGATTTCTTATCCAAGTATTCGGCCAGTATAGATTGTAGGCGTAAAATGGTGACTTTTTAGCCGGAAGGTGAAGATCCATTTGTTTATGTTGGATCGGTTCAGGGGTCTCGGATCCCGGTTATTTCTGTGCTGAGAGCTAGGGATTTACTATGCAATGGTTGTGTAGGATTTCTAGCGGTGGTATTTGACTCCAGCGGACCTGAAACATTTGGGCTTGAGGTAGTCCGGGTAGTGAAAGATTTTCTTGATGTGTTTCCCGAGGAGTTGCCGGGATTGCCGCCACAGCGAGAGATTGACTTTGTAATTGATTTGGCACCTGGAGTCGAACCTGTTTCTAAAGCTCCATATAGGATGCCTCCAGCAGAACTCAAGGAGCTTAAGTTACAACTTCAGGGGATGCTTGACATTGGGTTTATTCGACTCAGTGTGTCGCCCTGGGGAGCTCTGGTTCTTTTTGTGAAAAAGAAAGATGGTTCCCTCAGAATGTATATTGATTATCGGGAACTAAACAAGCTAACGATTAAGAACAAGTACCCGTTGCCTAGGATCGATGATCTGTTCGATCAGCTTTAGGGAAAGACAGTGTTTTCGAAGATTGATTTACGGTCTGGTTATCACCAACTCAGAATTCGGGAGGAGGACATACCGAAGACTGCTTTTAGAACCAGATATGGGCACTATGAGTTTCTGGTAATGTCATTCGGATTGACTAATGCTCCTGCGGCCTTTATGGATCTTATGAATAGGGTATTCAAGGATTTCCTCGATAACTGCGTTATAGTGTTTATCGATGACATCCTTGTATACTCTCAGTCAGAAGAGGAGCACGAGCATCATCTTCGAATGGTATTACAGCGACTTAGAGATCACAAGTTGTATGCCAAGTTCAAAAAGTGCGAATTCTGGTTGTCCGAGGTGTCCTTTCTGGGTCATATTGTTGGGAAGAATGGAATTATGGTTGATCCAAACAAGGTAGAATCAGTGAAGAATTGGCTGAGGCCCAAGTCTGTGACAGAAGTTCGAAGTTTTCTCAGATTAGCAGGGTATTATCGACGTTTCGTCGAAGGATTCTCTAAACTTTCTATGCCCCTAACCGAGTTGACCAAGAAAAATCAGAGATTTGTGTGGTCAGATAAATGTGAAACAAGTTTTCAGGAGCTGAAGCAACGTTTGATAACAGCTCCGGTGTTAGCTTTGCCATCAGATCAAGAAAAATTTGTTGTTTATTGTGATGCATCCAGACAGGGTCTGGGATGTGTTCTGATGCAAGCTGACAGAGTTATAGCCTATGCCTCTCGTCAACTGAAAGATTATGAGCAGCGTTACCCAACTCATGATTTAGAGCTCGCTGCTGTGGTTTTTGCTTTAAAGATTTGGCGACATTATCTTTACGGTGAAAAGTGTGAGATTTATACTGATCATAAGAGTCTTAAATACTTTTTCACCCAGAAAGATCTGAATATGAGGCAGAGAAGGTGGTTGGAGTTAGTTAAGGACTACGATTGTGAAATACTGTATCACCCCGGGAAAGCCAATGTTGTGGCCGATGCTTTAAGCAGAAAGGGTCCCGGGCAAGTGTGTACTACGGTTATGATAGCCCCTCAACTAGCCTCGGAAATGATTAGTGCAGGAATTGAGTTCGTGGTCGGGAAATTACATAATTTAACACTCCAATCTGATCTGTTGGAGAGAATTAGAAAGGCACAACTGGAAGTCCTGAGCTAGTTAAAGTTCAAGATGAAGTAGTGGCTGGTCGGCCTAGAGGCTTTTCAGTCTCGAGCAGTGGAATGTTGCTATATAAAGCTCGAGTTTGTGTTCCTAGTGTGGATGAGCTTAAGAAAGAAATACTGGATGAAGCTCACACCACGCCTTATTCGTTGCATCCGGGAACCACCAAGATGTATCAGGATTTGAAACCCTACTTCTGGTGGTATGGGATGAAAAGAGATGTGGTGGACTATGTGTCCAAATGTTTAACCTGCCAGCAAATTAAGGCTGAACATCAGAGGCCGGCAGGATTATTGCAACCTTTAGTCCTTTTAGAATGGAAGTGGGAGGACATTGCAATGGACTTCGTAACTGGTTTGCCTAGAACTACCGGGATGTATGATTCGGTATGGGTCATTGTGGACAGATTCAGAAAGTCAGCTCACTTCTTACCAGTGAAAGTTACATATTCAGTGGATCAATATGCTGAATTGTATGTGAAGGAGATAGTTCGTCTCCATGGAGCCCCTAAATCTATTGTATCAGATAGGGATCCAAAGTTCACATCGAAGTTTTGGGTGAGTCTTCAGAAGGCTATGGGTACCAAGTTAAAGTTTAGTACAGCCTTTCACCCTCAGACTGATGGCCAGTCAGAAAGAACTATCCAGATTTTAGAAGACCTACTGCGAGCCTGTGTCATGGACTTTGAGGGTTCATGGAGTAAGTACTTGCCTTTAATTGAATTCTCCTACAACAACAGCTACCAAAGTACAATAGGGATGGCTCCCTATGAGATGTTATATGGTAGAAAATTTCGTTCTCCTATTCATTGGGACGAGACAGGAGAAAGGAAGTACCTGGGTCTAGAGTTAGTGCAGAGGACCAATGAAGCTATTGATAAGATCAAGGCTCGGATGCTTGCTTCTCAAAGCAGGCAGAAAAGTTATGCTGATCCGAAGCGTAGAGATGTTACATTCCAGGCAGGAGAACATGTTTTCCTGCGGGTTTCACCAATGAAGGGTATTAGACGCTTCGGGAAGAAGGGTAAATTAAGCCCTAGGTTCATTGGGCCATTTCAGATACTTGAGAAGGTCGGGCAGGTAGCGTATCGGCTAGCCTTACCACCAGCACTATCGGCTGTTCATGACGTATTTCACATTTCTATGTTAAGGAAATACGTGTTAGACCCTACTCATGTCTTGAGTTATGAAGCCCTTGAACTTCAACCAGACTTATCCTATGAAGAGCAACCTGTTCAGATTTTGGATAGGAAAGAAAAAGTTCTTCGGAACAAGACTATTGCACTGGTTAAGGTGCTCTGGAGGAACAGTAAGGTGGAAGAAGCCACCTGGGAGTTGGAGTCGGATATGAGAACTCAGCATCCAGAGCTATTCAGGTTAGATTTCGAGGACGAAATCCTATTAACGGGGGGATAATTGTAATGACCGCTCTAGTAATTTGGATTAGTAAGGGCAATTAGCACTAATTTTTATTATTTTATTATTATTTGTGAATTAATTTATTTGTGGACCCCAATATTTAGAAATAAATATTAGGGGTATTATCTAGCTTATATGTGTAATATGTTATTTTTGTAATTTTTGTTCGGCGACAACGGAAAATGCGATGGATGGCTAGATTGATCACATGGGTAAGTTTAGAACCTTATTTCATAGTGGGAAATATTTTAGAGAAAATATTTTATCGGGATTGAGCGGGGTTATGGAAATTGACCATTTTACCCCTAGCTTTAAAATACCTAAGTTGTAATCTTAAGGGCTTTTTAGTCATTAGTAAATTGGTTAAATGAGGGTTAGGTGGCAGCCTTGGGTGATGACACCTATTTTATTTTAATATAATTGAATGAAAAGGGGTTTTATTTTTTTTTAAAAAAAAAGAAATTAAAATTAGAGGAAATCAATTTCTCCTTTCTCTCTCTTGGGGTTCGGCTCTCACAAACCAGAAGGAAAACTCAATTTTTCTTCATAATTTTCTGTATTTTCAACCAAAGATTCAAGGAAAAATAACTAAGGTAACCCTAGCTCCTTTCTTTTTCAAGTTCATGAAGTTGTATTTTGGTTTCAAGAAATGATTTTGGGTTATAGGGGCTGTTAGGGTTTGAGGTTTGCTTAGTTCGAATTTTAGGGTTTGTTTGGCTTAAGTTTGGTTCTTGGTAGCTGGTTTAGAGATTGGTTGTTAGTTTTGTGTAATTTTAAGCTTTGAGTTCAAAGCTTTGAACTTTAATGGCAAGTGGAGATTTGGTGTGTTTTTCTGTGAAATACTGGCTGGGTTTTATTGTTTATGCATTGTTTAGGAGCTCTGGAAAGTTTGGTATCATTTGGTGGAAAATTGAGCAATGGAGGAGGTGTTTTGGGAATACTGGTGCAAACCGGGGTTTGCAATGCCACAAAAACCGGCTAGCCGGTTTTGGCAGGATTCCCGAACACTTCGTTCTCTCAATTTTTGTCCATTTCAGTGCCTCGGTTGGGTGTTTCCCCATTTCCAGAGTTAGAATAACCCCTTTAGAGTATAGCAGAACCTAGGGTTTTGGTTTTGGTTTCACCGGGATTAGGGTTTTAATCATGTGGCTTACCCGGTTTCAATATGTGATTAGGGCATCCATCTAGCACGAGAATTCCGTTCAGGTCGGCCAACACACTTGAATTCGGAAAACAGGTAAGAACTGTGTATAATGTATGATGTGATTATCTGAATGTATGCATGTGTTAATATGTATACATGCTTATTTGTTGTGATTCATACACTACCAACACTTGTACGGTTGCGGTACGGAGTGCATTGGTAAGGTGTATGATGTTTAGAAGTACGTCACGGTGTTACCAGCACTTGTACGGGAAGGTACAAGGTGTTTGTGGTACAACACTTGATAGTACGCAAGGTGCGGTCATACCTTACCTACACTAGTACGAAGATATACTGAGTGCATGTGGTACATGGTACATGGTCGTATCCTAGTTAGAACGTTCATACTTATCTGTTAAGCTCTGTAAATAGGTGTATGGGCGCCTATTTACAGGTCAGAAATTATATGATATGTTATATGCATTTCTTGCGGGTACGTTGACTCACAGTTTCTGCTTCCGTGTGTAGGTAAAGGAAAGGCGAAGGCTGAACAGGAATGAACCTGAGCTCGGGTGAGATTGTACATGTCAAGCAGCGCGACCTGGAATGTTCGGTCTCGGGACATCTGGGAGTTGTTTTGAAAGTCGCTGTGCGACCTGTAAATCTGTATATTTTGGAATGTATGCTTGAAAAGTAAATTTTATTAAGTTTCAAAAAAAACGGGATCCCGGCACTTGTAAATATTTTATTAAATTACAAAGTTTGGTATTTAATGCAAAAGTTTTAATTTGACACGTTTTTCGAGAAATTTCTTTGATTAGCAAAGATTGCACAATAATTGAAAAAGCACTGTAGCGTGCCTTAGCATTAGGGTGTTACAATTTTGGTATCAGAGCCGCCAGGTTTGTCTACCGAAGCTTGCTATGACATGTACAATCTTCATCAGAGAAAGCTCGGTTCACGGTTCAGTAAGCCCGTACTTGTTTAGTACTTTAATAAATGTGAATGTGAAAGCATGTTAGGAAGCATATTAGATTTTAATTAATTATATATAAAAAAAAAAGTGTGTTGCCTTTAAGTCTTTAAGAGCGGTGTTAATTTTGATCGCTGTCTAACCTGCCTGGCTTATGGATTCGCAGGCTAAGTCCTATTAAATGGACGTCCCGCGAAATACAAGAAGTCAGGGTGATATGGTTGAGACTGGAGGCGGTCAGAGGAATCCCCAAAATCCTCGCGGCCGTGGCCGTGGCCGTGGCAGAGCTCAGGGTGGTCTCCCTGTAAATCCACCTCAAGCTCCTCCTGATTGGGAGCAAAGATTCGCTGAGATGCAATATAGAATTCGCCAGCAAGATGAAGAGATCCAAAGGTTAAGGCAGTAGTCGCATTCTTATAGCTCGCACGAAGCAGGACCGAAGATCGGGTTTAAGACTCACACATACCGAGATATATGCAAGGACTATAAAGGTCTTGCTGCAAAGTAGTAAAGATCGATTCTATACTCAGCGAGTTGGTCGAGATGACTTAACGTGCTCGATAACCCGATAAGGACTCGCATGTCCTAAGTTATCGACCAATTACAGGGTGTCCGTATATGCGACTCAAACATGACGCAGACATCCTAGACTTGATTAGTCTTGTACGTATCTTGAGCCTGCGAGCTTACGCAAGAATATGAACAGACAACTCGTACCATGAAGGTCGCATACGTTGTTGTATTTAGTGAATTGGGCCGAAACTGTTCTTCATTTATTGTATTTACGTTTTTATTGATTTAAATGTTTAAATTCAATGTACAAACGGATTGATAATTAAATCAATCTCTCTGTAATCAAAGGACACTTGCTTTGTATATAAAGGAGTGATCCAACATGAAATGAACAAGACAGAAAACCCTTGCAGCTATAGACTAAGCAGATCGTGATCTGACTGAACCACTATATTCTTTTTGTGATATTTATATTTCTAGTAATCGCATAATCTTGTTCATTTTAAATATATTATTTTATTTGGTGCTGTCTTAATTCCTCCAACAACACTTTCGTATTTCCCATCGAATAATTGCGCCTACCTTTGAAGGATCCACAATTATACTATCTTAGAGATTACACATCTTAAGAATTTGATCTCAGTCGTCCAAAAGTCACACTTTTCTTTCTTAGCATGTAAATGATGATCCCTCAAAATTCTTTAATGCTATTGTTAAGTACACAACATGATCCTAACATGTCTTGGAGTATACCAATTTATTGCTAATGAATTTTACCACAGACTTATCCTACTAATGTTCAATGATTTTGTTTATAAGATTTATAAATACAGCAAGTGCATTTGTTAATTCAAATGGCATCACAAAAAACTCAGTGTCTAGAACGTGTCTTGAAAGCAATATTAGGGATATCTTCTTTTCTAATCCTTAACTGATGAGTCTTACATCAAGTCAATATTTCAAAAGAAATTTAAACCTTCAAGATGATCAAACAACTCATCTATCATCAATTAGGATACTTTTTCTTAACTGTAAATTAATGATTCAATTCTTATAATTGATACACAGTCATAAAGATCTATCAACACTTTTTGAAAAAAAATAGAGTTTCACAAGGAGAAGTACTATATTCCTAATGTGATATTTATCCATTAAGTTCCCAATATTTATCCAGCCCACTCTACTGGTGCCATGCAATAAGGCACAATACAAACAGGTGAAGCTCTAGGAATAAAATAAATGTAAAACTTAGGGGTGTTCGCGGTGCGAGTGGTGCAGTTTTAACCATTTTTTTAAACCAATCCGCATATGCGGTTTTTCTAATTTTCCAAATCGCACCCGCACCGCGATACTAAAAAAACCGCAAAAACCGCACCGCAACAAATGATGCGGTACGGTGCGGTTTCTGCGGTTTATGCAGTTTGAACTATCACAATTTGTTTTTTGAAGTCATCATAAAATAATTAAATTATCATGAATATAATTATTCCAAAACACTTAAGAAAATACAACAAACTTGAGACTAATAAAAATTATAACAAAAACAATAAGTCAATAATTTCTTTAAAGTTTCAACAACACACCTAAATCAAAATAACAAACTTGAAACTAATTAAATTCCAACAACAATATAAATGTACAACTAACATACTTTCAGCAATAGATTGAAAATAAAACAAACACAAACTTCCAACTCCAAATTTCAATACACATGTATGGGCCGGCTTGAGTTTGTTTATAAGAAGAGAGGGTTTGTGAAGAGTTATGGATTTTGCCCTAAGATTTATGGACTTGGGTTGGGCTCATATGTATGGGTTCAATTAAATAAATATAAAAATTGAAATTTTAAAACATGCGGTGCGGTTTGAATTGCGGTTTAATAATTTAAAACCGCAAACTGTACCACACTGCGCAGTTTGGGAAAAATTCAAACTGCAACCGCACCGCGAAGAATTTCAAACTGCATTTTTTTTGCAGTGCGGTGCGGTGCGGGCGGTTTGATGTACACCCCTAGTAAAACTCGATTTTCCTATCAAGGTGGTAATCCCATAATATCCTCCAAAAACACATTCCGAAAGCCACTAACCACTAATATCCAAGGGAACTGGTCTAAATTCCTAGACCCATCATCAAATGCAAATAGACTCCCATAATAATTTAAGTTTCTTTCCTCACATAAATATTCTTTTAGGATTAGATTTTGCCTTACTGCAACCTTGTTCGCTCGATATTTAATGAAATCAACATTGGGAGTTAAATAAGTAACATCTTTGATTGCACAATCTAGGGGTGTTCATAAAATACCCGATCCAATTCAATCTGCACGATCCAATCCAATCCAATTCACAAAGTGCGGATATCCGCACTTGTGCAGATTGGATTGGATTGAAAAATTCAAAATCCGCACTTGTGCGGATTGGATGTTGATTGACATGTAAAAGTAACCGATCCAATCAAATCCACACATATTTATAAAAAAATTAATAAATTATATATACAATTAAAATGTAAAAAAAAATAATAATTTAAAAATCTAATACATATAATACAATTAATTATATTTTAAAACTCAAAAGATCAAATGTATGTTCTATTTTTATGTAATTTTTTTTTCTACATACAATTTAAAACAAAATTAAACATTTCTTTAAACATACATTTTTTTATCATTTAAATTTGTTATTTGTTATTTTATTTATTTTAATTTGTTATTGGAGACAAAAAATAACAATAATTTAAAACTCAAAAGATCAAATGTATGTTCTATTTTTATGTAATTTTTTTTTTCTACATACAATTTAAAACAAAATTAAACATTTCTTTAAACATACATTTTTTTATCATTTAAATTTGTTATTTGTTATTTTATTTATTTTAATTTGTTATTGGAGACAAAAAATAACAATAATTTATTTAATTTTGTTGTTAGTTATGTGAAAAAAAAATAATTTTTTTCATAAATATTAAATAATTTAATATTAAAAAGTAACCAATCCAAAATAACCGATCCAATCCACACTTTTACGGATTAGATTGGATTGGATTTCAGCTATTATGCGGTATGGATTGGATCCAAAATTTGAACTCCGCACTTAGTGCGGATCGGATGCACTACTAGCAAAATAGTAAGGATTGGATTGGATGAACACCCTTAGCATATTCTATAAATGGATTGGTATTTAAAGAACTAATCCATTACAAGAACCACATCACACCATCTAACAAGTAATACTAACAAGTTTTCATACAACTCATGTCCACAACCACAATTTAAATGGATCTATAAATGATGGATACCTCACCATGTCCTCACATTGGTACATTCAACTGTATAGCATGATTAAAGGTTTTCAAACTCAAACCCATCATACTCAAATAGCAATGATTTAAAAACTTTGGTGCACCAGTACAAAACAGTACATATGATCCCAAGAGTATGAGATAAGAACCATACCATTAACTACTCCTGGGCTTACACCCCCTCTATATCATTAACACTAAGAGCATGGGCTTAAGCGTAGACTTTTATTTTTGTCTTTACTTTAAATTGGCTAAATTCATCCTGCCAAGTTTCCCACATTATTAGCATCACTGAGACTTAGTAAGTCTTACAAGAATTAGAGTTACAGTCCCACCACGTACTACATTCCTAAAACATGCGTGAACTATCCAATAAAAAGAGTGATCAATAATACCGATATAAGTTGAACAAAATAAGCTCACAAACTTTATGTAGAATTCATTGTCATATCTCCTCATCTCAACCATCACATGCTCCAACCATTGTCCTCTTATGAGGAAAATATAAATATCGCTCCCTAAAATCCTTTTGAAATCTCTTTGGGTCACCCGATCACTATCCATTATTTTAGTCACTGTATTAAAAAGATGAACTGTTGCTCCAGCTTTCAACTTAGACACAACGAATTAATATGGTACCCTTTAGGTGTTTCATTAGCGTGAAGGTTTCATTATCCACCTTATCTATCTTTCAATAATCATTGGATCTCATACACCTCCAAAATTAGGCATTCAAACCCAGTGAAAGATCTAACAATAATTTTTTTCTCAAGTACCAACGTATATCTATTGAGCGAGAATTACTCCCAAAGCTTTAAAAATTACATTCATAGAGAATTCAATCTCTGGAAGAGGGTCATTAGCCTAAGCGGCATTAGCTGAACACTTTCTCTTTATTTCTCTTTCCTTTGTAGGCATCCCCTGCTACGCTTCACCTTCGATGTGTTTCCTTTAGTCTTTATATCAAAAGCTAACAAGTTAGTGAAGAATGGATGCTCTTTATACGTAAGCTTTAATATACCATACATACAATGATTAATTTATTATTATAATTATTATTTTAAGAAAATTTGATCTATTTTGTAACACACTTCGAGGTTCTAAACCCAGCGCTCTAATACCATTTTTTTGTCACGACCTGAGCCCTAAACTGTGGCAATTATGTAATATCCATAACTTGGGTGGTCAAAGGTCACACTTTGATCCTTTTTGAAAAATAATACTTATAAGTTATCTTTTAGTCTATATTAAAAAAATTAAATAAAATACACATTTTAAATAATAAAATAATTCTTATAATAAATAGAAAATAGTTCAATTAAATAGGACTACTTGTCAATCTATATAGAATAATAATATTCCCATAGTTATGTAGTCATCAATGATTAGATTTAATAGTTTACAAAACACCAAAATAATCTAAACATCCATCATATTCCTCATCCCTAACAATTCATAGCTCTTTAAATGATACTGGCCATCCATCAATAATTAGATACATATTCAATCTTTAATAGAATAGTTAATTATTAATTAAGATAGGACTAAGCTAATCACATTGTTCTCTATTAGTAATTCTCCATCATCCACAAGTACCAAACTGAGTTCTTGGAAGGAGAAATATAGGGGGTCAGCTTATAAAGCCTAGTAGAAAAACAACTAATATCAAAGGACCAGTAGTTTAGTAAAAATCCTGGCATGGTTTCTTTTAAAACAAAACATCTTGTCATCATCATCATGTATATAAAAAAATAGAGAGACCACAAATAATCACAAGAGACAAGCTACCCATGCATATCACACCGTCCACTAGAACCCTAGCTCTCAATACCAATCATTGAAAACGACATCCAAAATCGAGTAGTCGCACCTGATAACTACCATAATACTAGGGCTTAGATATAATTCACTTCCTGTACAAATTCTAGGTCTTTCACCTACAGGTGAGTGCACATTTGATCTACCTATGATGACACAGAGATTAGGTCGTGAAACAACAATATGCATAAATCATCATCAATATGGCTCTCATTAGTACAACCAAAAGCAGGCAAATAAGAATAACAAAAGAACACATCCCCGTTTTATTTTAGAAAATCTGACAGCATAATGGTTGCATTTTAAATAAACTCAAAAATCATAACCTGCATAAATAATTGTGCGAAAATATATTTGGCAGTCAGTGCCCTAGAACAGTGTAGAAAAATATGTAGATTAAGTTTCAATTTTTCAAACATTTTATAATTCATAAAAATTGGGATATGCCTAATGTTATTCAACACATATAAAATAAAGTCCAATAATTAAGTCCCTACCTCTCCCATATCGTTAAACTCTTTTCCAAAATGATGATCCTGAGCTCTTAACTCCCGAGCTCCAATTGTTTAGTCCAATCCTAGATATCACTTTAACCTATGACCGTAAAATGTCTAAATAATTATTATCATTGCATTCTACATTCAAAACCGAGCCCAACAACATATAACAAGGCTATATTAAAAGTTTTGAGTTCTAAAACCTCACCTAAGTGCTCCACATTAACTATTGGTGGCGGTAGAAATTGGTGTACTGAAAACGTCGCTAAAAATAGGGGTCGTGTATATTGAAACGACCACCTTGATGAGTAGATCAGACCCATGCTAACTATTTTTCAAAACAATGCCCAGTATCTTCGAAAAGTCGTCAGAAAGTAGCAGAGCTTCAAAATTATCACCGAGAAAAGTAGCAAGTTAGGCGAAATAAGTTTAGTGGATATTTTTCTCTTCAATGTGTGCTGGGTTATGAGGTGAAAATGGATTGTCAAACGGAGGTCGAAGGTGGCCGAAAAATGCATTCAAAGTTTGAATCTCAAAACTTTGACCCGCAATCTTGGTTTAACGATGACGTTTTAGGCGACACTGGTTTAGGTGTAGGGTCCCAAGAAGTCAAAAAGTGCACTGCTCTGGTGCGTGTGGTTGGATGGTGAACGGAAGAGCTTGGTTGGTCATGGTGGTTATGGTGGTTTTTTGATGAGAGAGAAAGAAAAGGAGAAAGAGGAAGAGAGAGAGTGATCTGCGTGAGAATGAGAAGGAGGGAAAAAGATTTTGATAAATAAAATAAGTGGTGGGTCCCAGCACTTAATATATAATATATGAAAAAGATAAATAAATATTTTTTTTTTCCTACTAGGTATTACATCGAATATTTTTAATGGTGAATGGGAAACAGTTCCTTTCAATTGTGTTATGCTCCTTGGTGTTTGGGGAGCACATTAAGATAAGTTTCCTTTCACGGTTTGAGAGTATAGACCTTGCCATCAATTTGTGCCAAAATATGGCGCATGTCAGCCATGCCTTAAGGAATGACTTTCTTATGCCATTTTGACTTTATGTTCAAGTTTTAGCCTTATTATGTCTAACTGAATCTAGTCCTAGCTGGTTTCCTTGTCAGATTGTGGTGTATAGAATGAAAACCCTTGGACGGTCCCGTAAACCCTCGGTTGGGCATTCTTGGGTGTGAGTCATGACTCTAAATGGTTGGTTAGTGTTTTCTTGAGTCTCCTAGATGTGTCATGGGTCCCTCAAATAAGATACCTTAACTCATTTGGCCTTGCTATGTCTTTGTAAAATACCAGAGTTGACTTTTTTGAATTCTCAAAAATTAAGTATAACTCCCACGTACCGATCCAACAGTCCTAGAATACCAATAGTTGTGTTTAATGGAAGGATCAAAATCTAAGGCCTCTAATTATAATGACGAATTTTTCCTCGGTAAGGGCACTAATCTATTCCTACTACTAGTTCACTATCTTAGGCACCACGCACTCGTGGGTGTCGCGTAACCGCAACACGTCGACCGTATATCACCACATGTGTAGTAACATTAGAATACGTAAGGACCAACCAGATTGATATATTCAGATTCCATGTTACCTAGATCGAGGCATCAAGTCTCTAAAACTCCCAAATAGTGAAGGCTTGGGGTGTAAATGTCCATTATAAAAAATTTAACTTTGCTCACAACAAAAACAATTTCTAACTAAATGTACTTTTTTGACACAACTTATGACAATTAGTATTTTAATCAAAATAAATTATTTGTAACAATATTTTAACTGGATTAGTATAAAACTTATGATTTACTAGGTTGAAATGGAGCTTACTGTACGAAAACTGTAAAAGCAAATTTCTCACTTTCAAATGTGGATAAGTTATGTTTTAGGTAGATTTAGCTCGATTGGAAACTATAGCAATCTTCACTGTTGATGATTATTGTTTGATCCTAAAAAAAAAAATTTCGCATAAACACTTTTTTAAAAAGTAGTTTGGTTCAAATACTAATTGTCCGAAGGGATCAAATATTGGTAAGTAATTCTAACCTTCAAATCGTTGTACAATTATCTCGTTAATTAATCTTACTTTTCAATTTTCAAAGCTCACGAAAAGTACTTTGTTGCTTTGTTTGATATATATATATATTTATATATATATATATGTATATATGTCCAAAAGTATTGTTTTTCTTAGAGGGTTATTGAATTAGTTTATTTGATTTTCTTATTTATTTATGTATATAATCCTTTCATCTGCTACTCTTCAAAATTTGGGAAAGTTGGTTTGATTCCTAGTCTTACTTATTTATGTATATAATCTTACTTATTTATTTATCAATTTTTTTATGAATTTTAAATTTTATTCCATTTGATTCCTATTCATATTCTCATTCGCATTTTTATTTTTATGTTTTCATTCCTCTGAACTAAACGTTACTTAAGTGTAACCATGAGAGGCACTGTTTACCAATGTTAAATTGTTGGGAGTAGATACTTTTAACTTTTTGTTTTATTTTTATGTTGGTCCTTTCGGTTTCCAAACTCCTCTTGAATATTGATAATGATAAGTGGGGAAGAAATGAGTAGTATATCTTTTTCTATTTTTATTATTCTTTTCTTCTTTAACTGAGATATGAAAAAGAAAATTTCAAGAAATATGAGGGCTTTTTTTTTTTTTGAGGAAAAGAAATACGAGGGCTTTGTGTTAGGTCATTGTTTACATTTCTCTTGTCATGGTTATTTTGGTGCTTTGATTTTATTTACATACTACTTGGAGTATATATTTACTTGTTTTTTGTGTATTTACTTAGATTAGGTTTTGAGAAATGCTTTGATCTTTCTGTTGTTTTGCTAAGAAAAACAAACTTTGATATCTATAGATTTTAAGAAGGAATTGAACAAAGGTATTGTTCAATTGTTTTGCTTTAAATATACACCAATGATCAATTATGTAAGGACATTGGTTGTAACCTAGAAGGAAAAACTGGGTCTTGGCTGATCTTTTCTCTGCGTATGGCCACACAGATTAGAAAAAACCTAACCCACTGACCACTGTCTAGTCCATTTTTTTTATGAATAAAGATCATTTGCATTGCTTAACAATCATATAAACAACAATTACAACTCAATAAAAACAAAGCTATACAACTATACCCCTCAAATCAATTATTACAAATTTTTGTACAAATTTCTCAGACTCAATTCTTATCCCCCATAGACATTTTACTAGGTAACACCCCTATCACCCTATTCAAACAATCAAACTGAATTTTTCAAATTGTGTGCTTCACCTGCCACAAATTTTGATTCCATAATACCTCATTCCTCACCTGCCAAAGGTTAACGGTTGCTGCTAATATGGACAACAACATGCTTTTTCTTATTTTGCTCAGCTTTTTGGCTTTAGATATCTTACAAAGCAATTCAGCAATGTTCTCAGGTTTTACCTTCCAATTTAGCTGAATTTTAATTTCCTCTAAACACTTCTTTCTGTAAGGACAGGCAAAAAATAAATGCTTGGTGTCTTCACTATCTTCCCCACAAAATAGGCAATGAAGATCTAAACTTGGATCAAACTTCACAATTCTATCTTTTGTTCTAAGCCTCTGCCTCATAACAAGCCACATAATGAATCTGTGTTCGGGAGTACTTAACCTGCCCCAAACAACCTTAGCCCATTCTTTTTTATCCTTATGATCAAACAAAATAGTATGCCCCACTTGAATACAGTATTTTTGTGCCACTAAACAATTTTGATTGATCTTTTCTTTAAATATACTTTAGTCTATCTTTATTACAAAAAGAATCCTGAAGCCATCGAGAGTGAATGGGCCTCAACTCAACTGGTTTGTCATTGGTTCTAACTGAGAGTTGCATTTTCAATCTAGAGTGAAAGCTCTTAAACTCCTTAGAATAGAGAGTAACATTTACAGAACTCCAACTCTAGATTGTATTAAATTAGAAAAGCATCCCAAGTACCACACCTATGTGGTTAGTTAGTCCATCTTTGGTTACTTTCATTCATTTACTAGCCATTTTTTAAATGTAAACTAGCAAAACTTATTGTTATGATGTTTGCTAAATTCAATTTTTATTCTATATTTTTCAAGTACTTTTATATCTAATGTGTTTATGTGTTCATTTATTTTTTCCTTTCAAGTACTTATATATCTATATTAATGCCTAGTGATTATTTTTTTTTTTTTTCAAGTTTGAAGAATTTTTAGTTTTGTTCTCGGCATGTGTGATACTCATTCTAAGCAGCAAAGGAAAAGATCTTTTTACTAAACACAATTTATTTGATTAATGTATGAATGGATAAGAGTTGGATGGAAAATCAAAATTCACTAAGTCGCGAGTATGAAGAAAGAGTTAAGTTCTTTCTTGATTTTGCATTTTCACATAATGATTTGAATGATTTGATCTCTTGTTCTTGTGCGAATGCAATAATATAGTTTGTTTAAGTCTACAAAAGATGTCGTTGATGATTTGATTATACATGGAATTCAAAAGACCTATTCTACTTGGTTTATGCAATAATGGCTTGTTTTTACTTAAATTTTTGCTTATTTTATTACCTAAGCTATGATACGTTATTTGGCTTCTGAAATTCCTCTTATTTTTCCTAAGTGTCGTTTTTTTTGCTCATCTTGATCACCTCTGTTATTTCTCTAATGGTCTTCTCCACTAACTCATTGGTTTTCATCTTGCCATACATTGGAACACAACCATTTGACCCAATAGGTCCCTTGTAATGGGGGCATCACTCTTTCTTATGTTGAATGAGTATGTATACTTTATTATCTCATCACCAGGGATCTTCCAGGATGGAGCTCTGTGAAAAATATTATATATTTTGATGATTTGATTATTTAGTTTGATTTGATATTACTTTGGTTTTGGAATGAATTTCAAGAGATCATTAAAGGGTCTAATTGATGACTGAATTATTTCAATTAGATTTTGAGTTTGTTTCTCTAATTTTTATGTGACTTAATTTTGAAAAAAAGTTGTAGTGTACATTTAATTAAAAAAATTACTAATGACATCGTTATCTAATATCTACCGTAAAGTATATCTAAATATTTTATTTTGTATTAATAATGAGTTGCGATTAAAAAGATATTAGTGACAATAAAAAATTGTTAATCAACAAGTATTAGTGATAAATTTTTGTTGTGACTAAAAAAAATTATTAGTAAGAATTTTTTGTTTTGGCTTAATATGTATTAACAATAATAAATATTGTGGCTAAAAATATCTAAGTTGTGGCTAAAAAAGTATTAGTGACAACAAAAGTACTTGTCACTAAATAAATATTAGTGACAAGAAAAGTTGTCACCGAAGATATATAATTTGTGGTTAAAGGGTAGTTGTGACTAATTGTGGTGACATCGTAACAACTATTAGTCAGAAAGATTAGTTGTGACTAAAAGCGACTTTTAGTCACAATATTATATTTATTGTGGCTAAAATTTTTACTCACGAACTTTTTAGTCACAATCTCGTCATAAAAAAAATTGTGACTAAGACTTTTGGTCACAACATTTTTTATTTTTAGTCACAACTATCACAACTATTGTTCTGATTAAAAGTCAAATTTTTTGTAGTAGTTATCCGCATTTCTGCATAGGATATGCATGGCACCTAGCAAAGCCCTAATGGGTTAGGCCCGTGACGCCCATCACATGGTCCAAGAATATCAATGTGAATCTTTTTTAATAATTACTTTAAGTATGGATCATGTGTCTAGGTTCCATATAAGTCTCCAGATTCATGAGCTTACTGGATATTGTAAAGCTTTTCAATGGCAGCTTGTTGAATGGTACATACCAGATGGTACAAACCAGAAAACAGAGGAAAAGTAAAGAGAAAGAGAGAAAATAATGCCAAGAAAGCTCAACTCAACAGTTGGCTTTTACCTCTTTATTTATAGTGTAAAGTACAGATCAAGATACAAAGAAATGCCTAACAAATTTTATAACAAACTACATTTAACTACTAACTAACATAACCGTGTAACTAACTAATTAGTTAATAGGTTTATATCCCCTCTCAAACGAAACTTGGAAGTAGCTAAGTGAAGTTTGTTCTTTAAGTACAAAAATCTATCTGTAGACAATGGTTTTGTCAAAGCATCGGCTACTTGATCTAATGAAGGTACATAACGAACTGAACGTTGTCGTGAAAGTATTTGATCTCGGACTTTGATTATCAACCCATAGAACAGGTGGTTGATTAATTGAGATCTGTAGCTCAGACAGTAGGGAAGTGATCCACTTAATTTCAGTAGCAGCATTAGCTAATGCTCAAAATTCACTTTCAGTATAGGAACGAGCAACCACTTGCTGCTTTTTGGCGGACCAAGATACAAGATTATTGCCCAAGAACATGACATAGCCTCCCGTGGAACGTTGATCATCAGACAACTCGCCCAATCAGTGTCACTATAGCCATGAAGAGTCATCGAATCTGATGGTGAGAGCCATAAACAATCGGTTATCGTCCCTTTGAGATATCGTAGCAGCCGCTTACATGCTTCCCAATGCTTGTTGTGGGTGCATGAAGAAATTGACTAAGTTTATTGATAATGTATGCAACATCGGTTCTTGTAAGGCTGAGATATTGTAAAGCCCCCAGGGTACTTCTGTAAAGAGTGATATCTTCTAGAGGTTCGCCATCAGTGAGACTAAGTTTGGTTGTAGAGCTTGTAGGATTACGACATGACTTGGCTCCTTCCATGTGAAGACGAGTTAGAATGTCTGTTATGTACTTGCTTTGAGTAAGGTACATACCAGTATGATCTCTATATATCTCCAACCCCAAAAAATAATGGACAGAACCCATGTCCTTGAGTGAAAATTCCCTGTTGAGATCAGATATGAGCTGAGAAATTAGGGAAGAATTCGGTCCTGTGATCAATATATCATCAACGTACACCAATAGGTAAACTAATGAGTTGCCCGAGCCATAGATGAATAGGTTGTTGTCAGACCTTGAGGCTTGAAAACCCCACTTAAGTAAGGTGCTTTTAAGTCGGCCATTCCATGCCCGAGGGGCTTGTTTCAGTCCGTATAAGGCCTTGTGAAGATGACAAACGTGATTTGGATGTTCAGGATCTACAAACCCTTGTGGTTGTTTCATAAACAATGTTTCTTCAAGGTTACCATAGAGAAAAGCATTGCTGACATCTAGTTGTTTCACTGGCCAATTTGATGGGACAGCAATGCTTAAGACAATGCGAACAATGGTTGGTTTGACAACCGGACTAAATGTATCTTCATAATCAATTCCCGGAGTTTGAAGATATCCTTTTGCAACTAACCTTGACTTGTATTTGTCCAAAGAACCATCAGCATTCAACTTTATTCTGTGAACCCACTTGTTATCAATGACATGCATTGATGGATTGTATGGAACTAATGTCCAAGTTTCTTGTCTCTTGAGAGCCTGAAATTCAGATGTCATAGCAACAAGCCATTTGGAATTTTTAAGAGCTTCTTTTATGTTTCTTGGTTCAGTAGGTAAGAGTGATTCGGGTAGGGGATGTCTTGTTGCAAGGTAAGCTTTGGGTTTCCGAATACCACTCTTTGATCTAGTCTGCATTGGGTGGATATTGGATCGGGTAGGAGGTTCAGATGCTGGATTTATATGGGAAATAGGCAGCTCTGTGGGTACTGAGTTTTGTAGAGAGGTATTTTCTGGTGGGATTTGTGATGGTTCAACTTGCATACCATGAGAGTTATCAGCAACTGCAGCTGATTGTACACAAGTAGCTGAGGTGTTGCACCAGCAACAGCTGTGGGAGTTATATCAGCAGGCTCAGCAGTTGAAGCACCAACATCAGGAATAGAAGTAACAGCAACATCAGTGTGAGATTGTATACCAATATTAGGAACAAAAATAGGTATATTTGAGTGAGAAGATACATGATTTGGTGAATCAGAGACTTTTTCTGAAGAAAAGTTTGCACCGGGGAAGTTTTCTTCATTAGAAATGGCATTGCGAGCTATATAGATTCTTCCCTCTGGTGCTTGGCAAATGTAGCCTTTGTGATGAGATGAATAGCCCAAAAAGAGACATTGTTGTGTTCTAAAATCCAACTTATGCTTGTTGTATGGCCTCAAATGTGGAAAGCATGCACATCCAAATGGCTTGAGGATAGAGTAATCATGGCTTATTGTGAAATAGTGTTTCAAGAGGAGATGACCAATCTAGAACTCTTGTTGGTAACCGGTTGATGGTGAAAACAACACAACTAAAGGCATGCCACCAATAGTTCATTCCCAAGCCAGCTTTTGCTAATAATGTGAGACCGGTTTCATTAATGTGTCTATGTTTCCTCTCTGCCCTTCCATTTTGTTCATGAGTATGGGGACATCGATGTTGAAAATGTATCCCTTGATCTTCAAGAAATCGTTTAAAAGGTCTATATTCATGTAATGACCGCTTTAGTAATTTAGATTAGTAAAGGCAATTAGCACTAATTTTTATTATTTTATTATTATTTGTCAATTAATTTAATTATGGACCCCAATATTTAGAAATAAATATTAGAGTTATAATTTCTCAATTCCGGAGATTTTATTAAACTCTAGGTGTATTATTTAGCTTATATGTGAAATATGTTATTTTTGTAATTTTTGCTCGGCGACAACGGAAAATGCGATGGATGGCTAGATTGATCACATGGGTAAGTTTAGAACCTTATTTCTTATGCACATCCATATACATAGCCAGTGGGAAATATTTTAGAGAAAATAAATTATCGGGATTGAGCGGGGTTATGGTGTTGACCGAGATTTTCGGCAACTATTAAAATATGATTATAATAAAGAGCTGTAAGAAAGTGAGATGAAGATTTTTACGTGGTTGGGGCGTTAATGAGCCTTAGTCCACGAGTCTTTGTTATTAATGGATGTATTTAATACAGATTCCACACTTGAGAGAATGTCTTTCTCATAAATACAGAGAATGTTCTTGGTGAGTATTTTCTCTTCTTGCTCTTTTGCAAACCAAGATCCTCTCCCCCTTAAATGAGCTTTGAGGGGGTATTTATAGTGTTTTGGTGGGGTAATCCCTAGAATTGTTCTTACACATGTATCTGTAAGTATCCATAAAGTTGGGCATTTCCAATGAACATACCATGGGTGATGCATGGTCAAATCCCTAGGTGCCGTAGGGTTTTTATGAAGAATGTCCTTTTTGCCTTGTGATTGACGTGACTCTTCGCAGTAGCCGTCGCTAGACTTAAATGATCATTACTGTAGCGCTGCTGTTTGGGGGTTGTGTCGTCAGACTTTATTGCGTGTTACAGTCCCAACACGCTTCCTCCCATGCGGCATTAAATGCGACTTGATTGCTCGAGAGAGATCTGACACATCCCAGAGAGGCTTCACGTCATGCGAGCTTCCCGGAGTACCTTGTACTCCGGGTGCCTCCTCCGGGACCCACGCTAACTGCGCTTCCTTGTGGCGCACAAAGACTTATCAAATGTTTACAGGTTATCTGATCCACGTGTCCTAATTCGACTAGTCCACGTATTTTGGGCGAATTCAGGGGCAACATTTACCCCCCAAGCCTTGTTTACTTAGTAAAAATAAACCAAGGCTTGCTTAAGTGCCTCCGGTCGACTCCTCGTTTCCCTGGCTCAAGCCTTGAGCGCGTGGGGGCACATTTAATGATGACATTTAATACAGCGATTCGCCTTTTACAGGAATGTCTCCAGCCGCCTCCTCGGTCTTCTGACACGAGCTTGGGGCGCGTGAAGGCGTGTCTAATGATGGCATTAAATGCAGCGATCCGCTTTTGCAGAGGTCGATTCGTTTCACGCCCTTTGATTGATGCGGCGCATTAATAGTGTCAGACGGATACTCAAACGTTTCCACCGCCTTTATGGCAGATTGATCTGATCCGTTGATTTTCGAGAATTCGAATCGTGCATCTCCCCCACCGTCCGATTGGTAGGTGATGACGCCTGTTCCTCATGCGTTTTTGCCTATAAAAGCCATCACCTTTCCTTCACTTCGGTTACTTTCCATTCCTTGCCATTTCTGCTCGAATTTCCCAGAGAGAAAATTCCTCAAAGTAGCACGAACTGTCTTAACACTTAGACACTTCTTTCAGTTTTCCAGTGTTTGACTTCGCCAGTTCTTCTCAACTTTCACTTTACCACATTCAGTACCCCCAGTTCAACGATCTATCCGTAAGTTTCTTGCATCCTTAGATAACATGCTTATATTTACTTCGTTCGTTTTACGGGTTTGTACTTAGAGATTTACGGTGTGTGAGTGTTTAAGTTCTTCGAGTTCGTTTTATGTTCTCGCGTTAGTTGTAGAATCGTCATTATCATGCCTCTGTTGTAATCATACAGCTTTGTTGAAGAGAGCCATGCGTTCTTCGTTCAACAGTTGCTTAGGGCATAGAATGGTTTTTCTTCTTTTTTTTTTTGTCTTTTTTTTTTGTTACTCTGTAAAACCTCTTTCTGCGATTTCACTGCACCCGACACTTGTTCGGGGAATCTCTCTAGGGTTTCCCATGTGACACGTGTCCGGAGGGGGCCTCTTTCCAGCGGTTAGGGGACCCCCACTCCCTTTTTCTTGACTTAGGGTTTGGTATGGGACCTAACTGCTGGAATTTTTTTCTTCTTGTTTTTCTCAGAACACAAAATGTCTGCTTCTGGCTCAAAATCTTCGAAGAAGAAGGGAAAAGACATGGCCACGCTGGAGGAGGTTTCCCTGGGACCTGTTGCCCAGGAGGGGTATAAATCCCGTGCGACTGGGTGGGAAGCGGCTGAGCTTCGATCCACCTTGACTTGTCCTCACCAATTTGGAGAATATTATAGAAGTCGCTGGGATCAAACCCTCCACCTCAGGGACCTATCACCGGCCTCCTCGTGACTCGGAGACGCCTAATCATAACTATGATGGCTTCGGGGCTTGGAGTCAGACTCATTTGATGGCCGGTGCCATGCTCCCGCTCCAAGATTACTTTGTTAATTTCCTTGTATTTGTCGGCCTTGCGCCATACCAACTCATTCCTCAAGCTTACCGCCTGCTCTCAGGCTTATTTATTTTTTACACCGCCCGCGGCTGGGGGTCTCCCAGCCCGGCGGAAATTTTATATTTTTATGAACTTGTATCCGTCCCCAAGAAAGGGGACAAACTTAAGGAGGGTTTTTATGGGTTCCGGATCCACCCTGCTAACGAGGGGGTGGTTCCGTATAATAGGCAGACTCACGTTAAGGAGTACCGCCACCGCTTTTTCTTCTCTTCCGGGTTCAGGGCCGTGGACCACCCGGAGCTTCTCACGGAGTGGGTGCGGATCCCACCTTACCAGCGGACGCTTCCCACTCAGGCTTTCCTTCGAAGGGCCCAAGCCTTTGCCTCCTATGACCGCGCCGATCTTGATGTCGGGGGCCTAGTCACCACGGAGAATTGTAGGAAGGCCAATCTTATCCTTTCTCACCAATCCGTGGATGACTCCAACCTCTCATGGGTCATCTGCCCCAATGTGAGGGCGCCGGTTGCGGAGAAGGCCTTCCGGGACGAGCTTATTGCCACGGCAGAGAAGAAGTACCAAGATTATCTCTACCGGAAGGCCCAGGAGAAAGCATACTCTCAGGCTCAGGCTGCCTCTGGGAGAGGACTCCGCGTGGGGAGTCTGGTGGTGCGAAGGAGCCAAGCCATTGCCGGGAAGTCCGAGGCAAAATTTTTTGACAAGATTCTTCAAGAAGAGATTGGGGATCGTCCTGCCAGGAGGCCCCTTCGTATTGAGGATTCTTCCGAGAAGCAAACTTCCCGGCCACAGCCTCCGGTCCCCGAACCAAACTCGGGGGTTGCCGGTGCTAGCACCTCCGGTGCCGGCGGTAAGTCTCCCTTGGTAGTTCGTTATGTTACTTCCGTTGATGAGTACACCAGTCGTAGGCCCGTAGGGTTCGACGAGCGTCTTCGTAGATTTAGGATGCCGTCGACCCGGTGGGGGGATCGCTTGAAGGAGTTTTATTTTTCTAACTTAGGAGATTACCTAGGTCGGTCCCGGATGGGCTCCGGCCCTCCGAAACCTATTCCCTTAGGTCCCTCTGCTTACATAATGTCCAGCTGGTTCCGGCCCTCGGACAGTTATCTTGGAGATGACGCTGCCAGCATTAAAGTTCAGGACTTTGCTAGGGCCGAATTAGGGAGTTCGGGTAGGAGTAGTTTATTTGCTGTATCTTGTATAAGCGGTTCCTCACGGACTTCTAACACTTGCTTATTTTTTGAAACAGGTATCTCCATGGATGCCATCCTGGAACAGCTTGCCGGGGTTCATACTCCCGTGGCTCCTCCGGCCTTCACCTCTTCTCCCCCGGCCCCTTCCTTGAAGGTTTCTTCCAGCGCTCCCCCCGACACTATTGACTTAGTGGATGACGAGGAGGTGCTTCCGGGAGAAGGCCAAGGGAAGGGATGGGACTTCTCGGAGGAAGCCGCTGAGGGTGCGGGAGAGCCTCAAGCCCTTCCGGAGGAAGTAGAGGAGGGCGAGGAGGAGCCTGAGGTGGCTCTGATTCGTAAGCACAAGGGCAAGATGATTGCCCAGGATGAGCCAAAGAGGCCTCGGAGAGCCGACACTCGTGCTCATGGTCTGGACGGCGGGGTCTCCCCAATGGAGGAAAATCCTGCTCCTCCCAACATCATTCTTACCCCAATTCCGGGGGACGAGGTGAGGCAGGAGCTTCGCATAGCCAAACACAACTATGCTATGGACGAGTACTCCCGGGGGTATGCCGAAGTGGAGGCCCTTAGGAGGATTCTGGGAGCCGAGGTTGAGGCGAGCATCAACCACCCGGAATACCAGGATCCGTGGGACCTTAATCTGGACCCCTTATAGGACTGGTTCCGTCGCTTCCTAGGGCCTACCCTTGCTCCTTTCGCCGCGGAGATGACCGGCGAGTTCGCTTCTCAGCTCACCCATTGTGCGCCTAAGCGGTTTGCCACTTGCGCTTCCCTGAACTCCATCTTCCAGGTCCAGGACCTTAGCCATTCTCTCACGGTGGTAAGTACTTTGCAATTTTTGCGTTTCCTTTTATTGTTTGTATTTTGCTTTCTCCTTTGAGAAATTCCTCCTTCTTATCCTTTCATTATGGTTCAGCTTGCTGCTGAGGCTGGCCGCCTCTCCAAGAACATCATAAACCATGGCTTCACTCTGTCCGACTTTGGGGACATGAATGATGTCAGGAAGGTCCTCCAGGACCTCACAGCGGAGAGGCAGATCTACCAGGAGGCTGCCGAGCGCCAGGAGGCCGCGGCCAATGCCAAGGAAGAGGAGGCCAAACGGAGGGAGGCTCAGGCGGAGGCCATGATCCGGGACGAGGCTCAGCGGAGGAACAGGATGGAGGCCCATCATCAGGAGGAACTAAGGGCTCAAACCGAGGCTGCTGACAAGGCCAGGCGGGATCTCCGGGAGGCCACGGAGGCTTTGGATGAAATGGTCGCCAAGAAGAGATCTTTAGAGGAAACTCACCAGTCGGACATTGAGTCCAAGGCCGCTCTAGCTGCGGAGTTTAAGGAGCTTAGTGTTGGGTTTTATGCCCTAAATAAAACTCATTTCAATATAATCAGATTTGCTTATTAATATAGATCAGAAATAACATTTAATGTTGCATGGTTCACATGATTTATTTCATGATTATATGTACATAATGTATAAATTCATCTGAAACCCTTTTCACATACTTGATCCTGTTTATTGTGCCGTCAACACATTGGAAAGTAAACATGACTATGTGAATAAAGTTTCCTAGATTTATCAGACACAGGGTTTTACTGATATGATAATCTACAACAAGAGTTTACTTGTATTTGGAGAAATACTATGTTCTTTCCAGAACATTGGTTAAAGTAAAGCTCAGGTTGTATGCATCGGAAGGGACCGATATTGAACTTTGACTTAGATTTAATTAAACTTACCGTAAAATCTATTCAAGTCAATATCGCCTAGTTGATCCTAGATTAAATGATCTTAATCCTGATATGATTAGGCTCAATCTCGAGAGGCTATTCGTGTTCTTTGATTTGTTAGTTAAGCCTACTTTTAGGTCAGGGTGATACGTACATTTTGGGAACACGGTAGTGCAATTGAGTGGGAGCGCTAGCATAAACATGGAATCTATAGCTTCTATCTGGCATATAGTAAGCAAAGGATGATCTCCTTCGAGCTTGACCAAACGAACATAAATGGTGGAGTACTCATTTCACATAAGCTGAAATATCATTTATACGGGGTCAAGTGTTTTAAGGAATAAATACATTGTAGGGTGTAACGGTAATTTAATCCCTTTACAGTGTAGATCATTCATATAGAGGATCATTGATCACATTAGGATTATAACAATGGATAACTAATGATGTGTCTATATGGTGGAACATATAGAGCATTCTATATACTGAGAGTGCAATTCTAAGTTCTATGCGTGGATTCAACGAAGAATTAATAAGTTAGTGAATTTTAGTGCTAAATTCTTGATCTACTTATTGGAAGCTCGGTTATATAGACCCATGGTCCCCCCACTAGTTGAGATAATATTGCTTGTAAGACTCATGTAATTGGTTTTGATTAATCAATTATAATTCTCAAATTAGACTATGTCTATTTGTGAATTTTTCACTAAGTAAGGGCGAAATTGTAAAGAAAGAGTTTATAGGGGCATATTTGTTAATTATGATACTTTGTATGGTTCAATTAATAAATATGATAAATGACAATATTATTTAATAATTATTTATAGTTATTAAATAGTTAGAATTGGCATTTAAATGGTTGAATTAGGAAATTGGCATTTTTGAGAAAATCAGATACAAAAGGTGTTAAAATTGCAAAATTGCAAAAAGCAAGGCCCAATCCACTAAGTTTAGGGCCAGCCACTTTTGTAGGAAATTTAAACTGATTTTTTCATTATTTTAATGCCATATAATTCAAATCTAACCCTAGTAGGAATGCTATAAATAGATAGTGAAGGCTTCAGGAAAATTACACTTTTCTTCTGACTTTTTCTATTCAGAAAAACTGAGCCTTCTCTCTCCCTATCTTTAGCTGACCACTCTCTCTCTCTTCTTCCTTGATAATTTCGAAATCCTTAGTGTATGAGTAGTGCCCACACACATCAAGTGATACCTCAATCATAGTGAGGAAGATCGTGAAGAAAGATCATCACCAAAGGAGTTTCAGCATCAAAGATTCAGAGAAAGAGATCCAGGTTCAGATATTGATAATGCTCTGCTACAGAAAGGAATCAAGGGCTAGATATCTGAACGGAAGGAGTCATATTATTCCGCTGCACCCAATGTAAGGTTTCTTTAACTTTATATGTGTTTAATTTATCGTTTTAGAAAGTTCATATTTAGGGTGTTAATAAACATACTTGTGAGTAGATCTAAGATCCTGGTAAAATAATTTCCAACAACTGGCCTCAGAGCCATGGTAATTGATTTACTTGCAAGAAATTTGGACTTTAAAACGATTGTTTGTATGTTCTTTGGATGGTATCATGTTGTATTGAGTGTTATTTGATGATTGATTGATGTTTGTGAAATTTTCGTGAAAAATAATTGTGATTTCGCTTCTGGAATTATTTTTATTGGATAGTATGGAAAAAATTAAGCAAGTTAGCCTTTTACAGAACTCAATTTGGATTTTATTTGAATTAGTTATGATTTTTTGAAGATTTGACAAAATCGGAAATTTGTCTTGATAGTTTCCTGCGATCGCAGAACTGTCCGTACAGTTTCGAATTTTTCCTTTTTTCTTCAATTTTTCATACTTTTTCATGAATTAGCTTCCAATTTTTTGTATGGTTTTGTATATATACTATTACTATTCCTAATTCAATTCTAATTATCATTTTGAGTTAATTTAATTCAAGATATTAGTGTAATTTGAATTCGAATAGAATTAGTATTTATCTTTTTGCTTAAAAATCTATCTTATTTTTAAATTTGATTATATTTTTTTTTAAATTTAAGGTCAGATTTTTTTTTTTTTTTAGATATTTATAATATCTTTTAAGATATTTAAGATATTTTAAAAATATCTTTTAAGATATTTATAAAATCTTTTAAGATATTTTAAAATATCTTATCTTTTAAGATATTTAAAAATATCTTATCTTTTAAGATTTTTTTTTAATCTTTTTAAGATATTTTGACCTTATTTAAATTTAAAATAGATATTTATAATCATGTAATTTTAAATAGATATAAGATAAAAAGTAGGTTTAATTTTAATTTTTTTTTTTAAATTCTGAAATTAATTTTTTTTAAAATTATTTTTCGAATATTAAATTTTTTTTAATTTAATTATTTATTTATTCGAAATTATTTATTTAAAATTAAATAAATCCTACTTCCAACTATCCAGCTAACCCTGTTGCAGGAGTATGTGTTTTAACTTATGTGTAAGTTTTTCAAAACCTATTATTACTTGATTGCAAATAGCCATGGTTACCTTTTGCCAGATCTAATGATCTGATGGCTCCCTTGGTCAAGATAATAATTTGTAACAGGTATAATTTACAATCTTCTTTCATCTGTGTATGACCTAGCAACATGATAGGACCCATCCAAAGTGTGCCTGTGTGAGCCTATGTGTTTAATTTTATTATAGATGCATATAGGTTAATGTTGCTAAAATAAATTATCATAGTTATTGATAGAATTTATTTAGGCCCATTTAGTTTTTGGGCCTATTCAATTAATAACAGTTGTTCTTATTAAGGTTAAATTCCTCTCTTTTGGGCCTTGTGTGAGAGATGGGAGCCATAGAAGTGGGTACGACATACTGAACCCAGCACCCCCTCACACAAACCACCCCAATTGTGAAGGCTCATTTGCCTAATTTGAATGACTGTACTAGGTTAATTACACTAGTTTAACCTAATTAAAATTGATTAGCAACATAATTAATTTCATTTATTTTGAAATTAATTTAAGAAAAATATAGTTTAAAGAATTATTTTTTATTCTAAGCTAAACTATATGTATTTTCTTGTATTTAATTAAATATAGAATTATAACCATCTAGATTCTTTCTGGAACTTAATTTAAATTTTTCATTAAATATTCTTATTTAAGTTGATATTTAGTTATCTACAACTAACCAACTTAAATCTCAATATCTTTTGAATTCAAAATTTCAAAATTAAGTTGAGGAATTTTAGGCATTGGTTATTAAGATTCTTTAGATATTTTTTAAGTTAATATCTTTTCGAATATTAACTTAAAATGGAATATTTTCAAATTAAGTGGTTACAACTTAATTTTTGATATTTAATTGAATTTAAATTTAAAAAAATATTTAAGTTCTAGATTTTTTTCTAATACAACTTAAATTAGATATTTTTTCAAATTTTGTGGAAAAGATACTTAGTCAAATAAGATATTTTCTAGATAGTTATTTCTAGACTACTTATTATTTCTAATATTAAATAGGAAAATATTATAAATTGTGAAATTAATTATTTAATTAATTTTGGTACAATTTATTTTAAGTATATTTTTCCTAGTATTAAACTAGAGATTAATAATTAAGCCTTCTCTAAACTTAATTATTTATTTCTTGAATTTAATACATTTAATTAATTTGAAAATTAAATATCTAAGTTGATTTTTATCATCATACTTAAATATTTCTTTTTCATGACATTTAATTAAATAGAAAATTATTTTTAGTTGAAATTTATTTTTTCAACTAAATTTAAATAATTTTCAAAATATTTTTTTTATTTTATTAATCAAATTTCGAAATTGCATTTCTTAAATGCTGGAATTTCGAATTTTATTTAAAAAATAGATTAAGTTGTAAATTAATTATTTTAATTAATTCTTGGATCAACTTAAATCAATGATTTTTTCATTTATTGATTAATTTAAAATAAATTGAATTAAAGTATATTATTAGAAATTGAATTAATTAGTCAAAGAAAAATCTAGATAGATGATATTTTTGCTTGAAGTATTTTTCTAGTGTATTTAATTAAATAGAAAATTAATATTTAAGTTGATTTTCATCATCATACTTAAATATTTGAAATTTTTCTTATATATTTAATTAAATAGGAAAATTATATTTTTTGTTGTAAATTAATTTTGGGCCAACATTAAATTAGAATAATTTTTCCAGGATTTATTTTTTATTTTAATATGCATTTTTCGAAAATTGTATTCTTAAATACTTTAATTTTTCGAAATGCAATATATATTTATAGAAAATTAAATTTGAGTTGTAAATTAATTTAAATTAATTTTGTAACAACTTAAATTGAATATTTTTCTAAATATTTATTGGAAATTATTACTAAGATGGAAATAATTCATATTATTTCATATCCATCTAAGTAAAATTTATAAATATTAAATTAAAATTTATATTTAGAATTTTTCATTCTAAATTGGAAATTTTAATTAAATAAATATATATTTAAAATAAATAGAATAAATAAAGAGAATCAAAGAAAATACAACTCACTTTAAATAATGAGCTTGATTATTATTAAGATATTCGATCTCCATTGTTGGTCTTACAAAAGTTAAATGTTTTCAATATAACCTCGAGACGCTAGACTTCGTCCCCCTATGGATGGTTATTCGTTGAACGCATTTAACACCGTAAGATTTCATTTGATAAGTGTTTTGTAAGTTTTCGTCTCTATTAGACTCTCCCCTACGGTGACTACTTAGAGATAAACTTATGAAACATGAAACAATGGTGGAAGCTCATAAAATAAGAATAACCTTGACTCTCGCCTACCGGGACAACGTTGGATTCTTATTTTGATCGAATAAAAGGTTGCTAGAATGGTTTCTATTTTAGATGAGCTGACAACTCTATTCAATAAATGATGCTTTGACTCTCGCCTAGGGACACTTTGTATCAGTTTGTTGAAAACCTTGGAAATTATTTAGGATTGTATGTTTTAGTATTTTCACTAGTCATTCCTACTTGCTATATGTTTATAATTTCTGAATTGTGTATGAATTTATATTGAACCGTGTTATTTTCTGTTATTAAGTTGTAGTTTAATTTCGAATCTTCATTGTTGGTCTAATATGTTTGTTTATCTAATGAGATAAATCCCTAGTGGATTTTCACCATTAGACATACATAATAGTGTAAGATCTCGAAAGATAAGTATTGTATATGCGACATCTAACTGTTCATCAATTGATGACACCTTAGACTAGTATTTTTACAATATGAAACAAGAAGATTACATAAATAAGATTACTTTGTCTTTCTCTAATCGAAGCATCGTTGGATTCTTATTTATAAACGAAATTATCCTAATTCCTCTTAGCTTATTCATTTCGAATTAGCTTCAAAACATATCATTGGATGAATGGTCTATAAATCATTTCATGTCATTATATTTTCTCTTAAGAAAATAAATGATGTATATGATTATAATCCCGAAATTCTATTCCCAATTGATATAAATCCTCAATCTTAGAAATCTCCTACTTGTATGGGCAAATCTGACTTAGAGTTTGTATTAGTAGTGGTGGTCCAAGAAAGAATTACTCATTATATTTGGTTGAATTTTAGTCTTTGACTTTAATTTTAGAATCCAAACAGAAATTTTCTTAAATTTCTAATTCCAGAATACAATACAGTTACACTTTCTCAAGTGTTTAATATCCATCTTTTATTAATGGATTAAAACTGTATGGAATGTGAGTTAGGTATTCTGTGACCAGGATCCACTTGAAGTATTCTAAGAACTCTTTGATGTAACTAAACCTATGTCATCATAGACACTACCACATTTTCTTAATCTATGGCATTTGTATCTTGTTCATAGTGGATTTGACAAGATCAATCTCTGCAAAGAGTTAATATGCCTATATCCACTGAAAGTAGTTCATCTCATTCGCAGATGAATGTACATTCAGGGGTGGATATGAGTTTTTCGTTGTATTCTTAAAACGATAACTCTAGATTATACCTTATGCAAAGAAATTTGAAATGTTTGAAAAATTTCATTAATTTCTAGCAATGGTTAAAACCATTAAGGTAAGTGGTTAAAGATCTTGCGAACTGATAGGGGTGGAGAAATAGTTAGAAGATATGCAGTTCAAAGATCATTAAATTGATTTTTGAATTATATCCAAACTTACCTCCCCAGAAATTTCGATTTGCATATTGATGATTAGTTACTAGTCGTTGCCTAAATCCTTCTATGGTAATACAATTTCAGAATGATGTAATGGTTGTATACTTAATGTAAATCATTACTAGATTCATGGATGACCTAATCAAAATCTTAAGAAAGGCTAGAACTGTTAACCATGGTTTGTTAGCTTTTCTAAGTGATTAGGGGTGGACCATCCCATTGTCAATAGATAAGAAAGTGTTTGTTCAAACAAATACTACTTTTCTAAGAAAATGACTAAGTCTGAAAAACAAGTAGCAAATAAAGGAGATATTTATTCTTGATTCCAAAAGTGTTCTATCATCTTATAACATATGATGATCCCACTGCCTCTGTTGTCTTGTCACAACCGAAGAGATCAATACCATTTAGTTTTCTTCGACATAATTCACGGTACCTTGTCGTAGTGGGAGAGTTTCTAGGAACTCACCTTCTTATGACTTGGAAGACACAAGTGATTAAAATCCATTGTGAGTTTAAACAAGTAATGGATTGTCAAGATAAGAAACTAAGAAGAAAGCCAATAGAACTATGGTTTAATCCATTCACATGGAATAACCTAAAGTTTTCTATTACAAGGACATAAAAGGAAATTTTCGTTTATAAGTCCATTCAATGGACTAAACAAAACTTCCTGTTCCTAGTATTATAGGTTTGAGTTTATCTAAACCTATGGCTTGTGGTATACCTGGTAATTACTTACTCTAATGCAAGCAACTTAAGTAAGATGCTGAAGCATTTTCTTTCTAATGGCAATCTATAGAAGCTTCACAACTTCTTAGGCATAGATTTTATTTATCTAAGGAAAAGTCTTAACTATTCCAGAAAAGATAAAGTCATGAAAGAATTTCTTACATCAACAGTGAGAGGTCTTAGATATGCTTTTGTATGGCTTAGACCAGACACCTGCTGTTGAGTGGGAGTAATGAGTAGGTATCAGATTAATCCAGGAGAAGAACATTGGAAGACAATCAAGTAAATCCTAAGATAAAGAAGAGGAACTATATGTTAGTCTATAAGGGTGTGTTTAAAACTCTTAGACTACACCATATCAGATTTCAAAATTTGCCTTTGTGCTAGTAAATCTTTCTGATAAGATGGTGGTTACTCTGGGGGTGGAATAGTGATTTTGGAGAAGTGTAAAAACCTATCTGAAGTCTCTAGGTCTACCAGAGAGGGACTGAATGTTAAAGCTGCAGGAAAGGTACTTATTCAGTCTAAGGAAAGTTCTATACATCTTTGGCAACATTCCAAATTGCCTTAAACTACTAGTGTTAATTTCCTGATTAACCAAAAGTAGTTGCCAAAGGTATAGAATCCAGTATCCCAAGAGAGTAGACATATAGAGAGGAATTTCACATTATCAATGATTTTGTGATTAAAGGAAGAGTAATGGTGGAGAAAAGGTTGTGGTTAATTCAACCTTTCAGATCCTATTACGAGGAGTTTACTACTACTACACTTGATTTGTATATCAAGGCGTTGAGATTATTTGAAACGCACTCTTTGTTTTATATTAGTGCAAGTGGGAGTTTGTTGGGTTTTATGCCCTAAATAAAACTCATTTCAATATAATCAGATTTGCTTATTAATATAGATCAGAAATAACATTTAATGTTGCATGGTTCACATGATTTATTTCATGATTATATGTACATAATGTATAAATTCATACGAAACCCTTTTCACATACTTGATCCTGTTTATTGTGCCGTCAACACATTGGAAAGTAAACATGACTATGTGAATAAAGTTTCCTAGATTTATCAGACACAGGGTTTTACTGATATGATAATCTACAACAAGAGTTTACTTGTATTTGGAGAAATACTATGTTCTTTCCAGAACATTGGTTAAAGTAAAGCTCAGGTTGTATGCATCGGAAGGGACCGATATTGAACTTTGACTTAGATTTAATTAAACTTACCGTAAAATCTATTCAAGTCAATATCGCCTAGTTGATCCTAGATTAAATGATCTTAATCCTGATATGATTAGGCTCAATCTCGAGAGGCTATTCGTGTTCTTTGATTTGTTAGTTAAGCCTACTTTTAGGTCAGGGTGATACGTACATTTTGGGAACACGGTAGTGCAATTGAGTGGGAGCGCTAGCATAAACATGGAATCTATAGCTTCTATCTGGCATATAGTAAGCAAAGGATGATCTCCTTCGAGCTTGACCAAACGAACATAAATGGTGGAGTACTCATTTCACATAAGCTGAAATATCATTTATACGGGGTCAAGTGTTTTAAGGAATAAATACATTGTAGGGTGTAACGGTAATTTAATCCCTTTACAGTGTAGATCATTCATATAGAGGATCATTGATCACATTAGGATTATAACAATGGATAACTAATGATGTGTCTATATGGTGGAACATATAGAGCATTCTATATACTGAGAGTGCAATTCTAAGTTCTATGCGTGGATTCAACGAAGAATTAATAAGTTAGTGAATTTTAGTGCTAAATTCTTGATCTACTTATTGGAAGCTCGGTTATATAGACCCATGGTCCCCCCACTAGTTGAGATAATATTGCTTGTAAGACTCATGTAATTGGTTTTGATTAATCAATTATAATTCTCAAATTAGACTATGTCTATTTGTGAATTTTTCACTAAGTAAGGGCGAAATTGTAAAGAAAGAGTTTATAGGGCCATATTTGTTAATTATGATACTTTGTATGGTTCAATTAATAAATATGATAAATGACAATATTATTTAATAATTATTTATAGTTATTAAATAGTTAGAATTGGCATTTAAATGGTTGAATTAGGAAATTGGCATTTTTGAGAAAATCAGATACAAAAGGTGTTAAAATTGCAAAATTGCAAAAAGCAAGGCCCAATCCACTAAGTTTAGGGCCAGCCACTTTTGTAGGAAATTTAAACTGATTTTTTCATTATTTTAATGCCATATAATTCAAATCTAACCCTAGTAGGAATGCTATAAATAGATAGTGAAGGCTTCAGGAAAATTACACTTTTCTTCTGACTTTTTCTATTCAGAAAAACTGAGCCTTCTCTCTCCCTATCTTTAGCTGACCACTCTCTCTCTCTTCTTCCTTGATAATTTCGAAATCCTTAGTGTATGAGTAGTGCCCACACACATCAAGTGATACCTCAATCATAGTGAGGAAGATCGTGAAGAAAGATCATCACCAAAGGAGTTTCAGCATCAAAGATTCAGAGAAAGAGATCCAGGTTCAGATATTGATAATGCTCTGCTACAGAAAGGAATCAAGGGCTAGATATCTGAACGGAAGGAGTCATATTATTCCGCTGCACCCAATGTAAGGTTTCTTTAACTTTATATGTGTTTAATTTATCGTTTTAGAAAGTTCATATTTAGGGTGTTAATAAACATACTTGTGAGTAGATCTAAGATCCTGGTAAAATAATTTCCAACACTTAGGGATTTCAAAGAACAATCCACCAGGAAGGCCAAGAGGGCCGAGCTCCTTTCTCCCGTTTCCTGCGCCCGGTGCCCGAAGCGCTTCGATGATGGTGTCTACATGGCTTGGGCCACCAATGATCAAAATATCAAGCTTACTTTTTATCCCAAACCCGAGGAAATGATTGCCAGATTCCGGGAAAAGAAGAAGAAGCTTGATGCCGCGCTAGAGGCGCGTATTGGACCTCGCCTTCCTCCGCGGGCTGATTGAGCTGCCGTACTATTGACCCAAATTCCACCCATTTCTTTTATAACTCTCTCTTTTTTTTTTTTGTACATATTTGCTGCTGCCTTAGAACAATTTACATATAGGTAGCAGCTTTCATTTGAAGGGGAGACAATTATATTTTAAGGCCTGTCCCCGGGCCGTTTATATGTATATGACCTGCCCTTTGGGCTAGGATATTTTTTTTATGCGATCTTTATTTGTCACACTTATATTTTTTAACCTGTCCTTTGGGTCAGGGTTTTTATACTTATGCTTTTTATTTTTGTGCATACTTTTTGACCTGCCCTTTGGGTCAAGATATTTTACTTAGTTTGTTTTTTGTTTGTCCGTGCGGTATACCCTAGTACCCCCCTGAGTGGCATAGAAACTTTGTTTTTGAGGCGCTCCGTTTTATTTAATATAGAGGAGGTATACATTTGGACGGTACAAACCCTTTGAACAAAATCTAAGTTTTAATTCGCTACTGGTAATATTTTCTGAGGTGATCGGCATTCCAGGCTCTTGGGAAGGTGGTTCCGTCCATTCTTTGTAGTTTGTAAGTGCCAGAACCGATCTCGTCCTCGATCTCATATGGTCCCTCCCAATTTGGTCCAAGTACCCCCACTCCGGGTTCTTGGGTGGCTGGAAAAACCCTTCTTAGGACCATATCCCCAATAGCGAATTTTCTGTTTTTAACCTTGGAGTTAAAATACTTGGTCACCTTCTTTTGATAAGCAGCCATCCGTATTTGAGACTCATCCCGGAGTTCTTCGACTTGATCCAAAGCCTCTTGGAGCAGTGCCTGATTGGTGGCCGGATCATAAGTCGTCCTCCTGTGGGGGAATAATGTTTCCACCGGGACCATTGCTTCACAACCGTACGCCATTGAGAACGGCGAGTGACCGGTTGTGGTTCTGGGGGTCGTCCGGTAGGCCCACAATACCCTTGGCAATTCTTCAGGCCAGTTATTTTTACAGGCCAGCAGCTTCTTTTTCAAAGTGACCTTTAGGATTTTATTGACTGCTTCCGCCTGGATGTTTGTTTGAGGTCGGGCTACCGCGGAGAAGCTTTTTACCACTCCGTGTTGGTTGCAAAAGTCAGTAAATTCCTCGCAATCGAATTGCTTTCCATTGTCTGAGACTATCTTGTGAGGCAAGCCGTATCGACACACTATGTTTTTGATAACAAAGTCCAATGCCTTCTTAGCAGTTATTGTCTTCATAGGCTCAGCCTCTGTCCACTTGGTGAAGTAGTCCACTGCTACTATTGCATACTTTACCCCTCCTTTTCCCGTAGGTAGAGACCCGATGAGATCTATTCCCCAGACCGCATTGGGCTAGGGGCTGGTCATCAAAGTGATCTCATTTGGAGGAGCTCTTGGTATGTTCGCGTACCTTTGGCACGAGTCACACTTTTGGACATAGTCTATACAATCTTTTTTCATTGTTGGCCAGAAGTACCCTTGCCTCAATATTTTCTTTGAGAGGCTGGGTCCTCCCGTATGATCTCCACAGAACCCTTCATGGACCTCCAGCATGATTTGTCTATTTTCAGGGTCCGATACACACCTTAAATAAGGCATGCTGAGTCCTCTCCGGTAGAGAATTTGGTCCATCATTACATAACGATGAGCCTGATACTGAATCTTTCGAGACAGTGCCCTCTCTTGGGGCAACTCACCTGTGGTTATGTATTTTATGATGGGGACCATCCAGCTGGGTTCTTGCCCAACCATTAGTGTGGTCTCTTTTATTTTGATGCTTGGCTCTGCCAAGCGTTCCACTGGTACTACCCCCAGCTCTTCGATTTCACTGTCCGAGGCTAACTTAGCCAGACAGTCCGCATGAGCTTTCTTCTCTCGGGGGATTCTTTCTATTTTATAGTCCGTGAACTCGTGGAGCAGCTCTCGGACTATTGCTACGTACGCGGCCATCCGTTCGCCGCGAGTTTGGTATTCTCCGGAGACTTGGTTTACGACCAGCTGAGAGTCACTGTAGACTTCCACTCTCTTGGCTCCTACAGCTTTAGCCAATTTTAGCCCTGCTATCAGGGCCTCATATTCGGCTTCATTGTTTGAAGTTGTGAAGTTGAATCGGAGTGCTGCCTGGAGCCGCAATCCAGTAGGTGATATCATAGCCACTCCGGCTCCCGAACCGTTCTCATTAGAAGCTTCGTCTACAAATACCCTCCAAGTGGGGATTGGTGGTACCGGTGTATTGGCTGTTGCCTCGGCTTCATTACATTCGGTGATGAAGTCTGCCAAGGCTTGGCCTTTTATGGAAATCCGGGGCAACGTAATGTAAGTCGAATTGACTCAGCTCGATCGCCCACTTGAGGAGTCTTCCGGATGCTTCAGGCTTCTGGAGAACTTGCCGGAGCGGATGATTGGTCAAGATTTTGATCGGATGGGCTTGGAAGTATGGCCTCAGCTTCCTTGATTCCATCAGGAGGCAGAATACTAATTTTTCAATGATCGGGTACCTTGTCTCGGCCCCTATCATGCGCTTACTGACATAGTACACGGGGTGCTGAGTTTTTTCTTCCTCCCGGACCAGGGCAGCGCTGACCGCGTGCTCGGAGACGGCCAAATAAAGGAACAAGTCTTCTCCAAGGACGGGTTTCGATAGGATAGGAGGTTTGGCCATGTGGTCTTTCAACCTCTTGAATGCCTCCTCGCATTCATCCGACCATTCGAACTTTTGGCATTTCTTCAGTATGTTGAAGAAGGGTATGCACTTGTCCGTGGAGCGTGAGATAAAGCGGCTCAGTGCAGCTACCTTTCCGGTCAAGCTCTGCACGTCCTTATGCTTCTTGGGGGATGGCATGTCCAGGAGAGCTTGGATTTTCTTCGGGTTTGCTTCGATTCCCCTTTGGGTGACTATGAAGCCCAGGAATTTTCCCGACTTGACCCCAAAAGTGCACTTTTTCGGGTTGAGCTTCATACCGTATCTCCGGACGACTTCGAAACATTCTTCTAAGTCGCTTGCATGGCTATTGCATTCTTTGGATTTGACGAGCATGTCGTCTACATATACCTCCATGTTTCGTCCCAAGAGGCTTTTAAACATCCGGTTAACCATTCTTTGATAGGTTGCTCCGGCGTTTTTCAGTCCGAAAGGCATGACTAGGTAGCAGTATACCCCCTTATCGGTCCTGAAGCTAGTGCACTCCTGGTCTGTCGTATGCATTTTTATTTGGTTGTACGCAGCATAGGCATCCATGAAAGACAGCAGCTTAAATCCGGACGTGGCGTCTACCATCTGGTCGATCCTGGGTAGCGGGAAGCAGTCCTTTGGGCAGGCTTTGTTTAGATCTGTGAAATCTATACAAACTCGCCAAGTCCCATTCGGCTTGGGTACCAGGACCGGATTGGCCAACCATTCCGGATAGTATACTTCGCGGATCATGCCATTGGACAAAAGTTTGTCCACCTCTTTCTCTAAGGCCTCGGCTTTCACCGAGTCGAGCGGGCGTCTCTTTTGCTGTACAGGGGGCATGTCCGGGTTGACATTGAGTACATGGGTGATGACATGAGGGCTTATGCCGGTCATGTCTTCTTGGCGCCATGCAAAGATGTCTATGGCGCCCTTCAGTGTTTTTATTATTTTTTCTTTTTCCTCCGGATCCAGGCTCTTCCCTATTCGGAGTACTTTAGTGGAGTCGTCGTCGCACACTGGTATTTCTTCGACGTCATCCATTGGTTCCACGACCCTTTCGGATCCTATGCGAGGATCCAACTCATCCTCTTCAGCCTTCTCTATTCCAGGGGATTCCCGGAGCGTGAATACAGGTAGGTGAGTGGCAACATTGTAACATTGCCTGGCCTCTCCCTGATTTCCCCTCACAGTTCCGACTCCGGCTTCTTGGGTAGGGAATTTCAGGCACAGGTGTCGGATTGAAGTAATCGCACCAAAGTCTACTAGGGCCGGTCGGCCTAGGATCGCGTTGTAGGCTGTTGGACAGTCTACCACCACGAAGGTGCAATACTTAAATGTGCTCTGGGGGGTATCCGGGCACAGGGTAACCGGGAGCCTTACTTTTCCCATCGGGATTAGCGTCATCCCGTTAAATCCCGTGAGCTATGACCCACTAGGCGAGAGGTCTCGGTCGGTCAACCCTATCGCAGTGAAGGCTTCTTTGAAGAGCAAGTTCACGGAACTCCCATTGTCAATCAAGACCCTAGCCACCACTTTATTTGCGATGGGGGTCTCTATGACCAGCGGGTCGTGGTGAGGAAAACGCACCGTCTTGGCGTCTTCTTCTGTGAACGTTATGGGTTGGTCCATTAGCCGAGGCCTTTGGGCTGGGAGTTGAGTAACCTCCCACACCTCACTGTGTTTCGCGGCCTCGGCATATCTTTTTCGCTCCTTGCGAGTGTTTCCTCCGATATGGGGACCTCCGGAGATCATGGCTACCCGTCCATTAGGCCGGGGCGGTAGTCCGGGAATATGCTGGGTGTCACCTGCGGGAGCAGCTGGAGGCAATGCTCCTGCTGTACCCCCTGGCGTTCCCGGAGGCATACCCCCGGCCACCTGCCCTGGATTAAGGTGGGGTAATCTATTTTTGATCCACTCATAGAGGTGGCCCAAGCGGATCAGATTCTCAATCTCGTCTTTGAGATTCTTACACTCATTGGTGCTATGACCAATGTCGTTGTGATACTCGCATCTTTTACTCGGATCTCTCCGGGAGCTATCTTTGTACAACGGCTGGGGTCTCTGGTAGTGCGTATTTTGCCTAGTGGCGAAGTACACAGGTTCCTAAGAGTCCGTGAGCTCTGTGTACTGAGTGTATTGCGGTGTGTACCCCTTTTTCTGGCGCTTCTCTCCCGTTCGGGTGCTGCCCTTGGAGGACCTTTTGCTCCTCGACCCCTGGGTAGGGCCAGTCAAGCTAACAGTCGGGGCCGCCTGTGAAGGAGCTCGTCCATTCACCCCGGACGGGTTGCCGTAATGGGAAGATGCCGGTGCCAAAGCTTGGCCTTGGCTGTACCTGGGAGTAGTAGAGAATTGTATGCCACTTACTTGTGGAGTCGCGGTCGGGACAGTGCCCGAGGACGACACTCCGGGCATGTACCCTGCTATCCCGGTGGGATAGTAGCCTCCGTAAGCCACGATCTGGGCTTCTTCGAGGTTAATATATTTTTGGACTCTCTTCTGGAAGTCCTGAAGGCTAGCAGCGCCTTCTTGCTGCAACTCGTTCCAGAAGGGAGTCCCAGTGCGGATTCCTGCTTGGAGAAGCGCAAGCTGTTGTCCGTCATCGACCTTCTTGGTCTTCGAGGCTTCCTCTCGAAACCTCTTGATGTAATTCTTCAAGGTCTCAGTGGGCAGTTGCTTGATGTTGGTCAAGGCACTAACCTCCAAGTTAACCTTCCTGGCGGCGACAAACTGTCTCCGAAAGTTGGTTTGGAGTTTGTTCCAACAACCCACGGATCCTGGTTCCAGCTTTTTGAACCATTCCTCCGCTGATCCGCTCAGAGTGAGGGGGAAACACAAGCATTTGGCGTCATTGCTGACCCGCATGACTGTCATGACACGGTTGAATCGTGATAAGTGATCACTGGGGTCGGAGTTCCCAGTATATGCCGCCATTTCGGGCATCTTGAAGTTTTTAGGGAGCTCTGCCTCCAGGATATGCTTGGCACATGGCTCCCGATCCTCACTGTCCGAGTCGGAGTCGTCTCCCTTCTGCTTCCGAGAGACTCGAGCAATATCTTTTCGAAGTATGGCAAGTTCCGCCATAATCCCTTCGTTTACGATGCACCCGAAGAGACCACGGGCTCGTATCTTTTTTGGTCAAGGTGATCCGGAGGTCACCTTGATTCCCATTGATTTGATTTCTCGGATCAATGGGAGGACATCTCTCGTCCTCTTCTTCCTCTACCCCACGGTTCTGGTGCACAGAAACGCTTTTCCGGTCCCCTCGATCCTGAGGGCCAAGACTCCCTCTTTGGGGCTTGCCCCTCTGCGGACCTTTCCCTTTAGGGAAATCTGAGCGGACCCTTCGCGGATCCTGCACCTTTTTCTTTCGCCCAGGGGTAGAAGTAGGGTTTTTTGTTTGATTTTCCTCAGCAGGGTGCCTTATAGGGCTAGGTTCCCTAGGTCTTTGCTGTTGGGAATTAGGCGAGGACGTCGCTGGTTTCCCGTCGAGCCCAGCGGCCATTGCCTTGGGATGCACGTGAATACCAGCAGCCTCCATGGCTTTCTGCATGGCTAGCATCACTTCCTGCATTTTTTGATTTTGCGCTTTCTGAGCTTCGATCTCAGCTTCATGAAAGATAGCTTTTTGTCTAAGGAGCACCAACTCTGAGTAACTTCCTCCGTCGTAGGCATACTCGTCGAGGTTTTCCTCGTAGTTCTCGTCGGGAACTATTTCTTCTTCTTCTTCCTCGGACTCCTCTGCTGCTCTTGAGGCTACATCTTCCTCATTTGGATATTGAGCATCTTCCAGAGGGCGAGGGTGACGTGTACTTCTTGTCTCCACCATTATTGTGAAGTCAAATGCTTGTTATGTAGTAGCTTTCCTCAGCTCTTAATGAAAGCACCAAAATGTTGACCGAGATTTTCGGCAACTATTAAAATATGATTATAATAAAGAGCTGTAAGAAAGTGAGATGAAGATTTTTCCGTGGTTGGGGCGTTAATGAGCCTTAGTCCACGAGTCTTTGTTATTTATTGATGTATTTAATACAGATTCCACACTTGAGAGAATGTCTTTCTCATAAATACAGAGAATGTTCTTGGTGAGTATTTTCTCTTCTTGCTCTTTTGCAAACCAAGATCCTCTCCCCCTTAAATGAGCTTTGAGGGGGTATTTATAGTGTTTTGGTGGGGTAATCCCTAGAATTGTTCTTACACATGTATCTGTAAGTATCCATAAAGTTGGGCATTTCCAATGAACATACCATGGGTGATGCATGGTCAAATCCCTAGGTGCCGTAGGGTTTTTATGAAGAATGTCCTTTTTGCCTTGTGATTGACGTGACTCTTCGCAGAGTAGCCGTCGCTAGACTTAAATGATCATTACTGTAGCGCTGCTGTTTGGGGGTTGTGCCGTCAGACTTTATTGCGTGTTACAGTCCCAACACGCTTCCTCCCATGCGGCATTAAATGCGACTTGATTGCTCGAGAGAGATCTGACACATCCCGGAGAGGCTTCACGTCATGCGAGCTTCCCGGAGTACCTTGTACTCCGGGTGCCTCCTCCGGGACCCACGCTAACTGCGCTTCCTTGTGGTGCACAAAGACTTATCAAATGTTTACAGGTTATCTGATCCACGTGTCCTAATTCGACTAGTCCACGTATTTTGGGCGAATTCAGGGGCAACATATGGAATTTGACCATTTTACCCCTAGCTTTTGAAACACCTAACTTGTTAACTTAAAGGGCAAATCGGTAATTTGTTTTCAGCCAAGGGAAAATTGATTTTTTCGTCAATTTCATTTATCCCATTTAGTTAATTAGAAGGAAAATACCAATTTGAAAGAAAAGCTCTTTCTTTTCTCTCTCTCTCTCTCTCTTCGAAGCCAGCAAGAACAAGGGGAAAGGGCTGTGATTTTTTTGAGTTTCAGCAAGGAATCCAAAGGGGGAAATCAATCTAAGGTAAGTTCCAATGAAACCCTTCTTAGTTTTCAAGCTTTTAAGTTAGGTTGAAATGGTGATTTTTGATTATGAGGGGTTGTTAGGTTAAGTTAGGCTTAGGGTTCAAATTTTAGGGTTTCTTTGAGTTAATTTTAGTACTTTGCAGCTGGTTTTGAGTTTCATTGTAAGTTTTATGCAACTTTGAGCTTTGAGTTCAAAGCTTTAAGCTTTAATGGCAATTTGAGATTTGTTGATTTGTTCTGTGAAATACTGGCTGGGTTTTATTGTTTATGCATTGAATAGGAGCTCTGGAAGGTTTCATGGCAATTGGTGGAGAATTGAGCAACAAATGACCAAAACCGGCTAGCCGATTTTGGCAGGGTTCCCCGGGCCTTTCATTTTCTCAATTTTTGCCTTTTCGATGCCTCAGATGGGTGTTTCCCCATTTCTAGAGTTAGAATAACCCCTTAAGAGCATAGCAGAACCTAGGGTTTTTGTTTTGGGTTTCCCGGGATTAGGTTTTTAATCATGTGACTTACCCGGTTTCAAAATGTGATTAGGGCATCCATCTAGCACGAGATTTCCGTTCAGGTCGGCCAGCACACTTGAATTCAGAAAACAGGTAAGAACTGTGTATAATGGGTGATGTGATTATCTGAATGTATGTATATGTGTTTGTATATACATGCTTATTTGTTGTGATTCATGCACTACCAAAACTTGTACGGTTGCGGTACAGAGTGCATTGGTAAGGTGTATGATGTTTGGAAGTACATCATGGTGTTACCAGCATTTGTACGGGAAGGTACAAGGTGTCTGTGGTACAACACTTAACAGTACTCAAGGTGCGGTCCATACCCTACCTACACTAGTACGATGGTATACTGAGGGCATGTGGTACATGGTACAGGGTCGTATCCTAGTTAGAACGTTCATACTCATCTGTTAAGCTCTGTAAATAGGTGTATGGGCGCCTATTTACATGTCGGAAATTATATGATATGTTATATGCATTTCTTACTGAGTCTGTCGACTCACAGTTCTGCTTCCATGTGTAGGTAAAGGAAAGGCGAAGGCTGAATAGGAGTGAATCTGAGCTCAGATGGGATTGTACATGTGAAAGCAGCGCGACCTGGAGTGTTCGGTCTCGGGACATATGGGGATTGTATTTTGATAGTCGCTGTGCGACCTGTAATAAATGTATATTTTGAAATGTTAATTTTACAAAGTTTGAAAACAGGATCCCGGCACTTGTAAATATTTTATTATATTACAAAGCTTAATATTTAATGCAAAAGTTTTAATTTGACACGTTTTTCGAGAAAATTCTTTGATTAGCAAAGATTGCACTATAATTGAAAAAGCACTGTGCCTTAGCATTAGGGCATTACAATTCACCTCCCCAATCAGCTTGTACAGATTTAATGGGCAAATTAAATTACTTTTCAACCAATGCTTTCCATTTTATAAACACCTCAAAGGCTTGGGATCTTAAAGTTAAAGGAAAGATCCAAGTGTACCTGCTATAGTCATCAAGAAAATGAAAATAGTACTTATAACCATCAATAGAAAGATCATGAGATGGCCCCTAGAGACCAGTGTGGATGAGTGCAAGAGGTTGGGTGGCTCTACTTTGTGAAATAGGAAATGGAAGAGTGTGGCTTTTACCTAATTGACAAGAGTTGCAAAATTTTAGGTCTTTTAATGTGCTAGTTGTTGGAAATATTTTATCAGGATCTAGATTTACTACCAAGTATGTTTTATTAACAGCCTAATATGAATTCTAAAACAATGAAATAAACACATATAAAGTTTAGTAAACCTTACATTGGGTGCAGCGGAATAATATGACTCCTTCCATTCAGATCTTTGATTCCTTTTTGTAGCAGAGCATTATCAAGATCTGAATCTGGATCTCTTTCTCTCCTTCTTTGATGCTGATTTTGTTGGGTTTTATGCCCTAAATAAAACTCATTTCAATATAATCAGATTTACTTATTAATATAGATCAGAAATAACATTTAATGTTGCATGGTTCACATGATTTATTTCATGATTATATGTACATAATGTATAAATTAATCTGAAATCCTTTTCACATACTTGATCCTGTTTACTGTGCTGTCAACACATCGGAAAGTAAACATGACTATGTGAATAAAGTTTCCTAGATTTATCAGACATAGGGTTTTACTGATATGATAATCTACAGCAGAGTTTACTTGCATTTGGGGAAGTGCTATGTTCTTTCCAGAGCATTGGTTAAAGTAAAGCTCAAGTTGGATGCATGGAGTATGCATCGGAAGGGATTGATATTGAACTTTGACTTAGATTTATTAAACTTACCGTAATATCTATTCAAGTCAATATCGCCTAGTTGATCCTAGATCAAATGTTCTTAATCCTGTTATGATTAGGCTCAATCTTGAAAGGCTATTCGTGTTCTTTGATTTGTTAGTTAAGCCTACTTTTAGGTCAGGGTGATACGTACATTTTGGGAACACGGTAGTGCAATTGAGTGGGAGCGCTAGCATAAACATGGAATCTATAGCTTCTATCTGGCGAATAGTAAGCAAAGGATGATCTCCTTCAAGCTTGACAAAACGAACATAAATGGTGGAGTACTCATTTCACATAAGCTGAAATATCATTTATACGGGGTCAAGTGTTTTAAGGATAAAATACATTGTAGGGTGTAACGGTAATCTAATCCCTTTACAGTGTAGATCATTCATATAGAGGATCATTGATCAAATTAGGATTATAACAATGGATAACTAATGATGCGTCTATATGGTGGAACATATAGAGCATTCTATATACTGAGAGTGCAATTCTAAGTTCTATGCTTGGATTCAACGAAGAATTAATAAGTTAGTGAATTTTAGTGCTAAATTCTTGATCTACTTATTGGAAGCTTGGTTATATAGACCCATGGTCTCCGCACTAGTTGAGATAATATTGCTTGTAAGAGTCATGTAATTGGTTTTGATTAATCAATTATAATTCTCAAATTAGACTATGTCTATTTGTGAAATTTTCACTAAGTAAGGGCGAAATTGTAAAGAAAGAGTTTTAGGGGCATATTTGTTAATTATGATACTTTGTATGGTTCAATTAATAAATATGATAAATGACAATATTATTTAATAATTATTTATAGTTATTAAATAGTTAGAATTGGCATTTAAATGGTTGAATTAGAAAATCGGCGTTTTTGAGAAAATCAGATGCAGAAAAGGTAAAACTGCAAAATTGCAAAAAGTGAGGCCCAAATCCACTAAGCATGGCCGGCCACTTTTGTAAGAAATTTAAACTGATATTTTTATTATTTTAATGCCAAATAATTCAAACCTAACCCTAGTGGAATGCTATAAATAGATAGTGAAGGCTTCAGGAAAATTACACTTTTCTTCTAACACTTCTGATTCAGAAAAACCTGAGCCTTCTCTCTCCCTATCTGGCCGACCACTCCCTCTCTCTTTCTTCCCTCTTGAATTTCGAAATTCTTAGTGTAAGAGTAGTGCCCACACACAGCAAGTGATACCTCAACAATAGTGAGGAAGATCGTGAAGAAAGACTTTCAGCAAGAAGGAGTTTCAGCATCAAAGATTCAGAGAAAAGGATCCAGGTTCAGATATTGATAATGCTCTGCTACAGAAAGGAATCAAGGGCTAGATATCTGAACGGAAGGAGTCATATTATTCCGCTGCACCCAATGTAAGGTTTCCTAAACTTTATACGTGTTTATTTCATCGTTTTAGAAAGTTCATATTTAGGGTGTTAATAAACATACTTGTGAGTAGATCTAAGATCCTGGTAAATATAATATCCAACAACTGGCCTTAGAGCCATGGTAATTGATTTGCTTGCAAGAAATTTGGACTTTAAAACGATTGTTTGATGTTTTTTGGATGGTATCATGTTGTATTGAGTGTTATTTGATGATTGATTGATGTTTGTGAATTTTCGTGAAAAATAATTGAATATCTGTATCTGGAATTATTTTTATTGGATAGTATGGAAAAAATTAAGCAAGTTACTTTTTTACAGAACTCAATTTCGATTTAATTTGAATTAGTTATGATTTTTTGAAGTTTCGAAAAAATCGGGGTTGAGCAGCACCCTCGTGCGCGCGCGGATTTCATGCAAATCCTGCATTCCGCCGAGGTTGCACGCCCGTGGACAGTATGCTTGGCATACTGTCCGTATAGCTTGCAATTTTTTCGTTTTTCTTCGTTTTTTCATGCTTTTTCATGAAATTAACTTCCGATTTTTTGTGTAGTTCTGTATTTATACTATTACTATTCCTAATTCAACTCTAATTATCATAATGAATGAATTTACTATTTTTTAAATTTAATTCATGATATTAGTGTAATTTGAATTTAAAAATAGTTAGTATCTATCTTTTTTGCTTAATAATCTATCTTATTTTTAAATTTGATTATATCTTATCTTATTTTTAAATTTAAGGTCATATTTTAATATTTTAAATTAATTTTTTTTTTAAATAATTTGACCTTATTTAAATTTAAAATAAGATAACTATAATCATGTAATTTTAAATAGATGTAAGATATTTTGCTAACTTTTAAATTTTGTTATTTTATTTATTTAAATTATATTTAAAATCTGAAAAAGATATTCATTTATCTTTTTTTAATTTTTTATTTAATTTTTATTTATAAAATAACATTTAATTTTTAAAAGTAGTTAGAAAATTTTGAAATGATATTTAGGTTGGTTGAAACCTAATTTTTCAAAATTGTAAGTTTAATTGTAAATTTAAATTTTTTTAAAAATTTTCAATTTTTTTTTTAGTTTAATTTTTCAAAAATAAATATTTTATTTATTTAATTAATTATTTTGAAATTATTTGATTTAAAATTAAATAAATCCTACATCCAACTATCCAGCTAACCTTATTGCAGGAGAATGTGTTTTAGCTTGTGTGTAAATAGCCATGGTTACTTTTTGCCAGATCTAATGATCTAATGGCTCCCTTGGTCAAGTAAATAATTTGTAACAGGTATATTTACAATCTTCTTTCATCTGTGTATGACCTAGCAACATGATAGGACTCATCCAAAGTGTGCCTGTGTGAGCCTATGTCTTTAATTTCATTATAGATGCATATAGGTTGTTGTTGCTAAATAAAATGTCATATTTCTTGATAGATTTTATTAAGGCCCATTTAGTTTTTGGGCCTATTCAATTAATAACAGTTGTTCATTTTAAGGTTAAATTCCTCTCTTTTGGGCCTTGTGTGATAGTTGGGAGCCATAGAAGTGGGTACGACATACTGAACCCAGCACCCCCTCACATGACCTACCCCAATTGTGAAGGCCCACTTGCCTGATTTGAATAACTGTACAAGGTTAATTAAACTAGTTTAACCTAATAAAATTGATTAGCAACATAATTAATTTCATTTATTTTGAAATTCATTTATTTTGAAATTAATTTAAGAAAATTATCGTTTAAAGAATTTTTTTTATTCTAAGCTAAACTATATGTATTTTCTTGTATTTAATTAAATATAGAATTATAACCATCTAGATTCTTTCTGAAGCTTAATTTAAATTTTTCATTACATATTCCTATTTAAGTTGACATTTAGTTATCTACAACTATCCAGCTTAAATTTGAATATCTTTTGGATTTAAAATTTCAAAATTAAGTGGAAATCAAGTAGCAAATAAAGGAGATACTTTTCTTGATTCCAAAAGTTTTCTATCATCTTATTTGACATATGATGATCTCATTGCCTCTGTTGTCTTGTCACAACTAAAGAGGTTAATACCATTTAGTTTTCTTAGACATAATTCACGGTACCTTGTCGTAGTCGGAGAGTTTCTAGGAACTTACCTTCTTATGACTTGGGAGACACTAGGGATTAAAATCCATTGTAAGTTTAAACAAGTAATGGATTGTCAATGTAAGAAACTAAGAAGGAAAGCCAATAGAACTATGGTTTAATCCATTTACATGGAGCAACCTAAGTTTTCTATTACAAGGACATAAAAGGAAATTTTCTTGTATAAGTCTATTCAATGGACTTAACAAAACTTCCTGTTCCTAGTATTATAGGTTTGAGTTTATCTAAACCTATCGCTTATGGTATACCTGGTAATTACTTACTCTAATGCAAGCAACTTACTTTAGTAAGATGCTTATGTTGGAGATTATTTTACCAGGATCTTAGATCTACTCACAAGTATGTTGATTAACACCCTAAATATGAACTTTCTAAAACGATAAAATAAACACATATAAAGTTTAGGAAACCTTACATTGGGTGCAGCGGAATATAATGACTCCTTCCGTTCAGATATCTAGCCCTTGATTCCTTTCTGTAGCAGAGCATTATCAATATCTGAACCTGGATCTCTTTCTCTGAATCTTTGATGCTGAAACCTCCTTCTTGCTGGAAGTCTTTCTTCACGATCTTCCTCGCTATGATTGAGGTATCACTTGCTGTGTGTGGGCACTACTCATACACAAAGGATTTTCGAAATCTCAATGAGGAAGAGAGAGAGAGTGGGTTCGGCCAAAGATAGGGAGAGAGAGAGGCTCAGTTTTTTCTGAATCAGAAGTGTCAGAAGAAAAGTGTAATTTTCCTGAAGCCTTCACTATCTATTTATAGCATAACACTAGGGTTAGGTTTGAATTATTTGGCATTAAAATAATGAAAATATCAGAGGTAAATTCCTATAAAAGTGGCCGGCCCTATACTAGTGGATTTGGGCCTCACTTTTTGCAATTTTGCAGTTTTATCTTTTCTGCATCTGATTTTCTCAAAAACGCCAATTTTCAAATTCAACCATTTAAATGCCAATGCTAACTATTTAATAACTATAAATAATTATTAAATAATATTGTCATTTATCATATTTATTAATTGAACCATACAAAGTATCATAATTAACAAATATGCCCCTATAAACTCTTTCTTTACAATTTCGCCCTTACTTAGTGAAAATTCACAAATAGACATAGTCTAATTTGAGAATTACAATTGATTAATCAAAACCAATTATATGAGTCTTACAAGCAATATTATCTAAACTTGTGCGGGGACCATGGGTCTATATAACCGAGATTCCAATAAGTAGATCAAGAATTTAGCACTAAAATTCACTAACTTATTAATTCTTCGTTGAATCCACGCATAGAACTTAGAATTGCACTCTCAGTATATAGAATGCTCTATATGTTCCACCATATAGACGCATCATTAGTTATCCATTGTTATAATCCTAATGTGATCAATGATCCTCTATATGAATGATCTACACTGTAAAGGGATTAGATTATCGTTACACCTTACAATGTATTTATTCCTTAAAACACTTGACCCCGTATAAATGATATTTCAGATTATGTGAAATGAGTACTCCACCATTTATTCGTTTGGTCAAGCTCGAAGGAGATCATCCTTTGCTTACTATTCGCCATATAGAAGCTATAGATTCCATGTTTATGCTAGCGCTCCCACTCAATTGCACTACCGTGTTCCCGAAATGTACGTATCACCCTGACCTAAAAGTAGGCTTAACTAACAAATCAAAGAACACGAATAGCCTTTCAAGATTGAGCCTAATCATAACAGGATTAAGAACATTTGATCTAGGATCAACTAGGCGATATTGACTTGAATAGATATTACGATAAGTTTAATAAATCTAAGTCAAAGTTCAATATCGGTCCCTTCCGATGCATACTCCATGCATCCAACCTGAGCTTTACTTTAACCAATGCTCTGGAAAGAACATAGCACTTCTCCAAATGCAAGTAAACTCTGTTGTAGATTATCATATCAGTAAAATCCTATGTCTGATAAATCTAGGAAACTTTATTCACATAGTCATGTTTACTTTCCAATGTGTTGACAGCACAATAAACAGGATCAAGTATGTGAAAAGGGTTTCAGATGAATTCATACATTATATACATATAATCATGAAATAAATCATGTGAACCATACAACATTAAATGTTATTTCTGATCTATATTAATAAGTAAATCTGATTATATTGAAATGAGTTTTATTTAGGGCATAAAACCCAACAAACTTCCACTTGCACTAATATATAACAAAAAGTGTGTTTCAAATAATCTCAACACCTTGATATAAAAATTAAGTGTAGTAGTAGTAAACTCCTCGTAATAGGATCTGAAAGATTGAATTAACCACAACCTTTTCTCCACCATTACTCTTCCTTAATCACAAAATCATTGATAATGTGAAATTCCTCTCTATATGTGTACTCTCTTGGGATACTGGATTCTATACCTTTGGCAACTACTTTTGGTTAATCAGGAAATTAACACTAGTAGTTTAAGGCAATTTGGAATGGTGCCAAAGATGTATAGAACTTTCCTTAGACTGAATAAGTACCTTTCCTGCAGCTTTAACATTCAGTCCCTCTCTAGTAGACCTAGAGACTTCAGATAGGTTTTTACACTTCTCCAAAATCACTATTCCACCCCCAGAGTAATCACCATCTTATCAGAAAGATTTACTAGCACAAAGGCAAATTTCGAAATCTGATGTGGTGTAGTCTAAGAGTTTTAAACACACTCTTATAGACTAACATATAGTTCCTCTTCTTAATCTTAAGATTTACTTGATTGTCTTCCAATGTTCTTCTCTTGGATTAATCTGATACCTACTCATTACTCCCACTCAACAGCAGGTGTCTGGTCTAAGGCATACAAAAGCATATCTAAGACCTCTCACTGTTGATTTAAGAAATTCTTTCATGTCTTTATCTTTTTCTGGAATAGTTGAGACTTTTCCTTAGATAAATAAAATCTATGCCTAAGAAGTTGTGAAGCTTCTATAGATTTCCATTAGAAAGAAAATGCTTCAGCATCTTACTAAAGTAAGTTGCTTGCATTAGAGTAAGTAATTACCAGTTATACCACAAGCCATAGGTTTAGATAAACTCAAACCTATAATACTAGGAACAGGAAGTTTTGTTAAGTCCATAGAATAGACTTGTTAACTAAAATTTCCTTTTATGTCCTTGTAATAGAAAACTTTAGGTTATTCCATGTGAATGGATTAAACCATAGTTCTATTGGCTTTTCTTCTTAGTTTCTTATCTTGACAATCCATTACTTGTTTAAACTCACAATGGATTTTAATCACTAGTGTCTCCCAAGTCATGAGAAGGTGAGTTCCTAGAAACTCTCCCACTACAACAAGGTACCGTGAATTATGTCGAAGAAAACTAAATGGTATTGATCTCTTCGGTTGTGACAAGACAACAGAGGCAGTGGGATCATCATATGTCATATAAGATGATAGAACACTTTTGGAATCAAGAAAAATATCTCCTTTATTTGCTACTTTATTTTCAGACTTAGTCATTTTCTTAGAAAAGTAGTATTTGTTTGAACAAACACTTTCTTATCTATTGACAATGGGATGGTCCACCCCTAATCACTTAGAATAGCTAACAAACCATGGTTAACAGTTCTAGCTTTTCTTAAGATTTTGATTAGGTCATCCATGAATCTAGTAATGATTTACATTAAGTATACAACCATTACATCATTCTGAAATTGTATTACCATAGAAGGATTTAGGCAACGACTAGTAACTAATCATCAATATGCAAATCAAAATTTCTGGGGAGGTAAGTTTGGATATAATTCAAAAATTAATTTAATGATCTTTGAACTGCATATCTACTAACTATTTCTCCACTCCTATCAGTTCGCAAGATCTTTAACCACTTACCTTAATGGTGTTTAACCATTGCTAGAAATTAATGAAATTTTTCAAACATTTCAAATTTCTTTGCATAAGGTATAATCTAGAGTGATCGTTTTAAGAATGCAACGAAAAACTCATATCCACCCCTGAATGTACATCCATCTGCGAATGAGTTGAACTACTTTCAGTAGATATAGGCATATTAACTCTTTGCAGAGATTGATCTTGTCAAATCCACTATGAACAAGATACAAATGCCATAGATTAAAAAAAAATGGTAGTGTCTTTTGATGACATAGGTTTAGTTACATCAAAGAGTTTTTAGAATACTGCAAGTGGATCCTGGTCACAGAATACCTAACTCATATTCCATACAGTTTTAATCCATTAATAGAAGATGGATATTAAACACTTGAGAAAGTGTAACTGTATTGTATTCTGGAATTAGAAATATAAGAAAATTTCTATTTGGAATCTAAAATTAAAGTCAAAGACTTAAATTTATACCAAATATAATGAGTAATTCTATCTTGGACCACCACTACTAATACAAACTCTAAGTCAGATTTGCCCATACAAGTAGGAGATTTCTAAGATTGAAGATTTATATCAATTGGGAATAGAATTTCGGGATTATAATCATATGCGTCATTTAATTTCTTAAGAGAAAATATAGAATGACATGAAATGATTTATAGACCATTCATCCAATGATATGTTATTAAGCTAATTCGAAATGAATAAGCTAAGAGGAATTAGGATAATTTCGTTTATAAATAAGAATCCAACGATGCTTCGATTAGCGAAAGACAAAGTAATCTTATTTATTTAATCTTTTTGTTTCATATTGTAAAAATACTAGTCTAAGGTGTCATCAATTGATGAACAGCTAGATGTTGCATATACAATATTTATCTTTCGAGATCTTACACTATTATGTATGTCTAATGGTGAAAATCCATTAGGGATTTATCTCATTAGAAAAACAAACATGTTAGGCCAACAATGAAGATGCGAAATTAAACTACAATTTAATAACAGAAATTAACATGGTTCAATATAAATTCATACACAATTCAGAAATTATTAAACATATAGCAAGTAGGAATGACAAGTGAAAATACTAAAACATACAATCCTAAATAATTTCCAAGGTTTTCAACAAAATGATACAGTGTCCCGGTAGGCGAGAGTCAAAGTATCATTCATTGAATAGAGTTGTCAGTTCATCTAAAATAGAAACCATTCTAGCAACCTTTTATTCGATCAAAATAAGAATCCAACGTTGTCCCGGTAGGCGAGAGTCAAGGTTATTCTTATTTTATGAGCTTCCACCATTGTTTCATGTTTTATGAGTTTATCTCTAAGTAGTCACCGTAGGGGAGAGTCTAAATAGAGACGAAAACTCACAAAACACTTATCAAATGAAATCTTACGGTGTTAAATGCGTTCAACGAATAACCATCCATAGGGGGACGAAGTCTAGCGTCTCGAGGTTATATTGAAAACATTTAACTTTTGTAAGACCAACAATGGAGATCGAATATCTTAATAATAATCAAGCTCATTATTTAAAGTGAGTTGTATTTTCTTTGATTCTCTTTATTTAATCTATTTATTTTAAATATATATTTATTTAAAATTTCTAATTTAGAATGAAAAATTCTAAATATAAATTTTAATTTAATATTTATAAATTTTACTTAGATGGATATGAAAATAACAAGAATTATTTCCATCTTAGTAATAATTTCCAATAAATATTTAGAAAAATATTCAATTTAAGTTGTTACAAAATTAATTTAAATTAATTTACAACTCAAATTTAATTTTCTATAAATATATATTGCATTTCGAAAAATTTAAGTATTCAAGGACACAATTTTCGAAAATGCATATTAAAATAAAAAATGAATCCTGGAAAAATTATTCTAATTTAATGTTGGCCAAAAATTAATTAATAAAATTAATTTACAACAAAAATATAATTTTCCTATTTAATTAAATATATAAGAAAAATTTCAAATATTTAAGTATGATGATGAAAATCAACTTAAATATTAATTTTCTACTTAATTAAATACACTAGAAAAATACTTCAAGAAAAAATATCATCTATCTAGATTTTCCTTTGACTAATTAATTCAATTTCTAATAATATACTTTAATTCAATTTATTTTAAATTAATCAATAAATGAAAGAATCATTGATTTAAGTTGATCCAAGAATTAATTAAAATAAATAATTAATTTACAACTTAATCTATTTTTCAAGATGAAATTCGAAATTCCAACATTTAAGAAATGCAATTTCGAAAATTGATTAATAAAATAAAGAAAAATATATTTTACTTCATTTATTTTAATTAATCATTAAATGAAAAAATCATTGATTTAAGTTGGTCCAAAATTAAAATAAATAATTTACAACTTTAATCTATTTTTCAAATAAAATTCGAAATTCCAGCATTTAAGAAATGCAATTTCGAAATTTGATTAATAAAATAAAAAAATATATTTTGAAAATTATTTAAATTTAGTTGAAAAAATAAATTTCAACTAAAAATAATTTTATAATTAATTAAGTGTCATGAAAAAGAAATATTTAAGTATCATGGTAAAAATCAACTTAGATATTTAATTTTCAAATTAATTAAATGTATTAAATTCAAGAAATAAATAATTAAGTGTAGAGAAGGCTTAATTATTAATCTCTAGTTTAATACTAGGAAAAAATAAATTGTACCAAAATTAATTATTTAAAATAATTAATTTCACAATGTATAATATTTTCCTATTAATATTAGAAATAATAAGTAGTCTAGAAATAAGTATCTAGAAAATATCTTATTTAACTAAGTATCTTTTCAACAAAATTTGAAAAAAAATATCTAATTTAAGTTGTATTAGAAAAAATCTAGAACTTAAATATTTTCAAATTTAAATTTAATTAAATATCAAAAATTAAGTTATAACCACTTAATTCAAAAATATTCCATTTTAAGTTAATATTCGAAAATATATTAACCTAAAAAATATCTAAAATATTCCATTTTAAGTTAATATTCGAAAAGATATTAACATAAAAAATATCTAAAGAATCTTAATAACCAATGCCTAAAATTCCTCAACTTAATTTTGAAATTTAAAATTCAAAAGATATTCAGATTTAAGTTGGTTAGTTGTAGATAACTAAATATCAACTTAAATAGGAATATTTAATGAAAAATTTAAATTAAGCTTCAGAAAGAATCTAGATGGTTATAATTCTATATTTAATTAAATACAAGAAAATACATATAGTTTAGCTTAGAATAAAAAATTCTTTAAACTATAATTTTCTTAAATTAATTTCAAAAAAAATGAAATTAATTATGTTGCTAATCAATTTTATTAGGTTAAACTAGTTTAATTAACCTAGTACAGTTATTCAAATCAGGCAAATGGGCATTCACAATTGGGGTGGTTCATGTGAGATGGTGCTGGGTTCAGTATGTCGTACCCACTACTATGGCTCCCAACTCTCACACAAGGCCCAAAAGAGAGGAATTTAACCTTAAAATGAACAACTGTTATTAATTGAATAAGCCCAAAAACTAAATGGGCCTAAATAAAATCTATCAAGAACTATGACATTTTATTTAGCAACATTAACCTATATGCATCTATAATGAAATTAAACACATAGGCTCACACAGGCACACTTTGGATGGGTCATATCATGTTGCTAGGTCATACACAGATGAAAGAAGATTGTAAATATACCTGTTACAAATTATTTACTTGACCAAGGGAGCCATCAGATCATTAGATCTGGCAAAAAGTAACCATGGCTATTTGCAATCAAGTAATAATAGGTTTTGAAAACTTACAAACAAGCTAAAACACATACTCCTGCAACAAGGTTAGCTGGATAGTTGGATGTAGGATTTATTTAATTTTAAATTAAATAATTAATTTAAAAAAAAATTCGAAAATTTAAAAAAAAAATTGAAATAAAAAAAATTTCAAAATAAAATTTAAATTTAAATTTAAAATTAAACATACAATTTTGAAAAATTAGGTTTCAACCAACCTAAATATCATTTCAAAATTTGCTAACTACTTTTAAAAATTAAATGTTATTTTATAAATAAAAATTTTAAAAAGATAAATGAATATCTTTTTCAGATTTTAAATGTAATTTAAATAAATAAAATAACAAAATTTAAAAGTTAGCAAAATATCTTACATCTATTTAAAATTACATGATTATAGTTATCTTATTTTAAATTTAAATAAGGTCAATTTATTAAAAAAAAATTAATTTAAAATATTTTAAATCTGACCTTAAATTTAAAAATAAGATAAGATATAATCAAATTTTAAAATAAGATAGATTATTAAGCAAAAAGATAGATACTAATTATTTTCAAATTCAAATTACACTAATATCTTGAATTAAATTTAAAAAATATAAAATTAATTCAAAATGATAATTAGAATTGAATTAGGAATAGTAATAGTATAAATACAGAACTACACAAAAAAATCGAAAGTTAATTCCATGAAAAAGCATGAAAAAACGAAGAAAAACAAAAAAATTGTGAGCTGTACGGACAGTTTTCGCGATCGCAGGAAAATTTCAGCACAGCTCCGATTTTTTCGAATCTTCAAAAAATCATAACTAATTCAAATTAAATCGAAATTGAGTTCTGTAAAAAAGTAACTTGCTTAATTTTTTCCATAATATCCAATAAAAATAATTCCGGAAACTGAATCGCAATTATTTTTCACGAAAATTCACAAACATCAATCAATCATCAAATAACACTCAATCCAACATGATACCATCCAAAAACAAACAAACAATCGTTTTAAAGTCCAAATTTCTTGCAAGTAAATCAATTACCATGGCTCTGATCCCAGTTTTTGGAGATTATTTTACCAGGATCTTAGATCTACTCACAAGTATGTTGATTAACACCCTAAATATGAACTTTCTAAAACGATAAAATAAACACATATAAAGTTTAGGAAACCTTACATTGGGTGCAGCGGAATATAATGAATCCTTCCGTTCAGATATCTAGCCCTTGATTCCTTTCTGTAGCAGAGCATTATCAATATCTGAACCTGGATTTCTTTCTCTGAATCTTTGATGCTGAAACCTCCTTCTTGCTGAAAGTCTTTCTTCACGATCTTCCACACTATGATTGAGGTATCACTTGCTGTGTGTGGGCATTATTCATACACTAAGGATTTTTGAAATCTCAATGAGGAAGAGAGAGAGAGTGGGTTCGGCCAAAGATAGGGAGAGAGAGAGGCTCAGTTTTTTCTGAATCAGAAGTGTCAGAAGAAAAGTGTAATTTTCCTGAAGCCTTCACTATCTATTTATAGCATTCCACTAGGGTTAGGTTTCAATTATTTGGCATTAAAATAATGAAAATATCAGAGGTAAATTCCTATAAAAGTGGCCGGCCCTATACTAGTGGATTTGGGCCTCACTTTTTGCAATTTTGCAGTTTTATCTTTTCTGCATCTGATTTTCTCAAAAACGGCAATTTTCTAATTCAACCATTTAAATGCCAATTCTAACTATTTAATAACTATAAATAATTATTAAATAATATTGTCATTTATCATATTTATTAATTGAATCATACAAAGTATCATAATTAACAAATATTCCCCTATAAACTCTTTCTTTACAATTTCGCCCTTACTTAGTGAAAATTCACAAATACACATAGTCTAATTTGAGAATTACAATTGATTAATCAAAACCAATTATATGAGTCTTACAAGCAATATTATCTCAACTAGTGCGGGGACCATGAGCCTATATAACCGAGCTTCCAATAAGTAGATCAAGAATTTAGCACTAAAATTCACTAACTTATTAATTCTTCGTTGAATCCACGCATAGAACTTAGAATTGCACTCTCAGTATATAGAATGCTCTATATGTTCCACCATATAGACGCATCATTAGTTATCCATTGTTATAATCCTAATGTGATCAATGATCCTCTATATGAATGATCTACAGTGTAAAGGGATTAGATTACCGTTACACTCTACAATGTATTTATTCCTTAAAACACTTGACCCCGTATAAATGATATTTCAGCTTATGTGAAATGAGTACTCCACTATTTATGTTCGTTTGGTCAAGCTCGAAGGAGATCATCCTTTGCTTACTATTCGCCAGATAGAAGCTATAAATTCCATGTTTATGCTAGTGCTCCCACTCAATTGCACTACCGTGTTCCCAAAATGTACGTATCACCCTGACCTAAAAGTAGGCTTAACTAACAAATCAAAGAACACGAATAGCCTTTCAAGATTGAGCCTAATCATAACAGGATTAAGAACATTTGATCTAGGATCAACTAGGCGATATTGACTTGAATAGATATTACGGTAAGTTTAATAAATCTAAGTCAAAGTTCAATATCGGTCCCTTCCGATGCATACTCCATGCATCCAACCTGAGCCTTACTTTAACCAAGGCTCTGGAAGGAACATAGTACTTCTCCAAATGCAAGTAAACTCTGTTGTAGATTATCATATCAGTAAAACCCTATGTCTGATAAATCTAGGAAACTTTATTCACATATTCATGTTTACTTTCCAATGTGTTGACATCACAATAAACAGGATCAAGTATGTGAAAAGAGTTTCAGATGAATTCATACATTATATACATATAATCATGAAATAAATCATGTGAACCATGCAACATTAAATGTTATTTCTGATCTATATTAATAAGTAAATCTGATTATATTGAAATGAGTTTTATTTAGGGCATAAAATCCAACAGCTTAAGCATTTTTCTTTCTAATGGCAATCTATAGAAGCTTTACAACTTCTTAGGCATAGATTTTATTTATCTAAGGAAAAGTCTCAACTATTCCTTAAAAGATAAAGGCATGAAAGAATTTCTTATATCAACAGTGAGAGGTCTTAGATATGCTTTTGTATGCCTTAGACCATACACCTGCTGTTGAGTGGGAGTAATGAGTAGGTATCAGATTAATCCAGGAGAAGAACATTGGAAGACAATCAAGTAAATCCTAAGATTAAGAAGAGGAACTATATGTTAGTCTATAAGAGTGTGTTTAAAACTCTTAGACTACACCACATCATATTTTGAAATTTGCCTTTGTGCTAGAAAATCTTTCTGATAAGATGGTGGCTACTCTGGGGTGGAATAGTGATTTTGGAGAAGTGTAAAAACCTATCTGAAGTCTCTAGGTCTACCAGAAAGGGACTGAATGTTAAAGTTACAGGAAAGGTACTTATTCAGTCTAAGGAAAGTTTTATACATTTTTGGCACCATTCCAAATTGCCTAAACTACTAGTGTTATTTCCCTATTAACCAAAAGTAGTTGCCCAAAGTATAGAATCCAGTATCCCAAGAGAGTAGACATATAGAGAGGAATTTTACATTATCAATAATTTTGTGATTAAGGAAGAGTATTAGTGGAGAAAAGGTTGTGGTTAATTCAACCTTTCAGATCCTATTACGAGGAATTTACTACTACTACAATTGATTTGTATATCGAGGTGTTGAGATTATTTGAAATGCACTTTTTGTTTTATATTAGTGCAAGTGGGAGTTTGTTAGGTTTTATGCCCTTAATAAAACTCATTTCAATATAATTAGATTTACTTATTAATATAGATCAGAAATAACATTTAATGTTGCATGGTTCACATGATTTATTTCATGATTATATGTACATAATGTATAAATTCATCTGAAACCCTTTTCACATACTTGATCCTGTTTATTGTGCCGTCAACACATTGGAAAGTAAACATGACTATGTGAATAAAGTTTCCTAGATATATCAGACATAGGGTTTTACTGATATGATAATCTACAACAGAGTTTACTTGCATTTGGAGAAGTGCTATGTTCTTTCTAGAGCATTGGTTAAAGTAAAGCTCAAGTTGGATGCATGGAGTATGCATCAGAAGGGACCGATATTGAACTTTGACTTAGATTTATTAAACTTACCGTAATATCTATTCAAGTCAATATCGCCTAGTTGATCCTAGATCAAATGTTCTTAATCCTGTTATGATTAGGCTCAATCTTGAAAGGCTATTCGTGTTCTTTGATTTGTTAGTTAAGCCTACTTCTAGGTCAGGGTGATACATACATTTTGGGAACACGGTAGTGCAATTGAGTGGGAGCGCTAGCATAAATATGGAGTCTATAGCTTCTATCTGGCAAATAGTAAGCAAAGGATGATCTCCTTCAAGCTTGACAAAACGAATATAAATGGTGGAGTACTCATTTCGCATAAGCTGAAATATCATTTATACGGGGTCAAGTGTTTTAAGGATAAAATACATTGTAGGGTGTAACGGTAATCTAATCCGTTTACAGTGTAGATCATTCATATAGAGGATCATTGATCAAATTAGGATTATAACAATGGATAACTAATGATGCGTCTATATGGTGGAACATATAGAGGATTCTATATACTGAGAGTGCAATTCTAAGTTCTATGCGTGGATACAACGAAGAATTAATAAGTTAGTGAATTTTAGTGCTAAATTCTTGATCTACTTATTGGAAGCTCGGTTATATAGACCCATGGTCCCCGCACTAGTTGAGATAATATTGCTTGTAAGACTCATGTAATTGGTTTTGATTAATCAATTATAATTCTCAAATTAGACTATGTCTATTTGTGAAATTTTCACTAAGTAAGGGCGAAATTGTAAAGAAAGAGTTTTAGGGGCATATTTGTTAATTATGATACTTTGTATGGTTCAATTAATAAATATGATAAATGACAATATTATTTATAGTTATTAAATAGTTAGAATTGGCATTTAAATGGTTGAATTAGAAAATTGGCGTTTTTGAGAAAATCAGATGCAGAAAAGGTAAAACTGCAAAATTGCAAAAAGTGAGGCCCAAATCCACTAAGCATGGCCGACCACTTTTGTTGGCAATTTAAACTGATATTTTCATTATTTTAATGCCAAATAATTCAAACCTAACCCTAGTGGAATGCTATAAATAGATAGTGAAGGCTTCAGGAAAATTACACTTTTCTTCTGACACTTCTGATTCAGAAAAACCTGAGCCTTCTCTCTCCCTATCTGGCCGACCAATCCCTCTCTCTTTCTTCCCTCTTGAATTTCGAAATTCTTAGTGTAAGAGTAGTGCCCACACACAGCAAGTGATACCTCAACCATAGTGAGGAAGATCGTGAAGAAAGACTTTCAGCAAGAAGGAGTTTCAGCATCAAAGATTCAGAGAAAGAGATCCAGGTTCAGATATTGATAATGCTCTGCTACAGAAAGGAATCAAGGGCTAGATATCTGAACGGAAGGAGCCATATTATTCCGCTGCACCCAATGTAAGGTTTCCTAAACTTTATACGTGTTTATTTCATCGTGTTAGAAAGTTCATATTTAGGGTGTTAATAAACATACTTGTGAGTAGATCTAAGATCCTGATAAATATAATATCCAACAGATTTTCCATAGTCTTGCATACTATGATTGAGGTACCACTTGATGTGTGTGGACACTACTCATTCACTCAAGGGAATTTTGAAATTTTGAAGAGAAGAAAAGAGAGAGGAAAATGGTGTGTAGAAAGTTTGCTCTGAAGGAATGAGATGCAAGTCCAAGTTTCTTGAAGCCAACACTTTCTATTTATAGAATGCCCTCTAGGTTTAGGTTAGAATTGTGTGGCATTAAAATAATGGAAAAATAAAATGGTAAAAGCCTATGCATATTGGGCGGCCCATATAAGGAAATTGGGCCTCACTTTGCAACTTTCCCATTTTGTTATTTTTAATTCCCATTTTCTCAAAAATGCCAATTTTCCAATTTAACCATTTAAATGCCAATTTTCCAATTTAACCATTTAAATGCCAATTCTAATTATTTAATAACTTAAAAATAATTATTAAATAATATTGTCATTTAATATATTTATTAATTTAGACATATAAAGTATCTTAATTAATAAATAAACCTAGAATCTCTTTTCTTTACAATTTCGCCCTTGCTTAGTGAAAATTCATAAAGTAGACATAGTCTAACTTTAGAATTATAATTGATTAATCAAAATCAATTAACTAAGTCTTACAAGCAGTACGGTCTCAACTAGTATGGGGACCATGGGTCTATATAACCGAGCTTCAAATAAGTCGAACCGAATTTACCAAGTAAATTCCCTAACTTTTTAATTCCTTATTGAATCCACTCTTAGAACTTGGAATTGCACTCTCAGTCATACAGAACGCTCTATATGTTCCATGATATAGACACGTCATTAGTTATCCATTGTTATAATCCTAATGTTATCAATGATCCTCTATATAGATGATTTACGCTGTAAAGGGATTAAATTACCGTAACACCCTACAATATATTTTATCCTTAAAACACTTAACCCTGTATAAATGATATTTCAGCTAAGTGAAATGAGTACTCCACCATTTATTTTCGTTTGGTTAAGCTCGAAGGAAATCGTCCTTTACTTTCTATTCGCCAAATAGAAGCTATAGATTCCATATTTATGTTAGCGCTCCCACTCAATTGCACTACCGTGTTCCCAACATTTACGTATCACCCTGACCCAAAAGTAGGCTTAACTAACAAATCAAAGAACACGAATAACACTCTTGAGATTGAATCTAATCATATCAGGATTAAGATCATTTGATCTAGGATCAACAGGTGATATTGAATTGAACAGATATTACGGTAAATTCTAATATATCTAATCAAAGTTCAATATCGGTCCCTTCCGATGTATACTCCATACATCCGATACTGGTAAACTTTGCCAATGTCCTGGAAAGGACATAACACTTTTCCAAGGTGTAAGAATACCTATCACTAATTATACCATGTCAGTCTAAATCCAGTGTTCTGACAAATCAGGGAATAAACTTTCGAACATATAATTAAGATTATATTCCACTGTGCTGACAACACTATAATCATTAACAAATTCATATGTTCTGGACTTATATGGAATTCATACATTATATATATAATCATGAAATAAATCATGTGGACCATGCAACATAAAATGTTATTTCTGATCTTTATTAATAAGTAAATCTGATTATATTGAAATGGGTTTTATTTAGGGCACAAAACCCAACAAACTCCCACTTGCACTAATATAAAACAAAATGTGCATTTCAAATAATCTCAACACCTTGATATACAAATCAAGTGTAATAATAGTAAACTCCTCGTAATAGGATCTGACAGGTTGAATTAAACACAACCTCTTCTCCACCATTACTCTTCCTTAATCACAAAAGCCTTGATAATGTGAAATTCCTCTCGATATGTCTACTCTCTTGGGATATTGGATTCTATACTTTTGGCAACTACTTCTTGGTTATTCAGGAAGTAACACTAGTAGTTAAGGCAAGTTGGAACGGTGCCACAAATGTATAGAACTTTTCTTAGACTGAATAAGTACCTTTCCTGCAACTTTAACATTCAGTCTCTTTCTGGTAGACTAAGAGACATCAGATAGGTTTTTACACTTCTCCAAAATCACTATTTGATGCGTGTCGTAAGCCACAACAAATTTACTATTTTTTTAATTTCAATACTTCCAATTATTTTAGTATAATAGTAAGTAAGGGTCGATCCCACGAGGACTATGTTTATTCAGTTATTCACAAATTAGTAAGAATTAGGAAAAAGAGGGGTTTTGAAGATTAGAATAAAAATCAAAATTAAAGAAAAGAACAAATTTAAAGTAAAGAATACGATATGAGAAACTAGTTAAAGGTTATTCGCCACCCTCAACAATCATTCCTAATTCCTATTAAAGAATGTAATTTTCAGTTTCCAATCAAACTATTAATCCCGCAGATAACGCTGAAGCAGTCAATTATCCCAATCTCCCTATTGTATGTAATCAAGGCGAAGTGCTCAATAATTAACTCTTTTACCTAAAGCAGTAAATCCATGAAGCATGCAATTTATTTAACTTAGATAAAGTATTGAGATTTATGGAGATAGACTAATCTAGGCAACAAATCAATGAAGCATATAATTCATTTAACCTAGGTTCTATTCTTCATCACAAATTGTAATTTGTCACAAACACTTAGAATCCTAGACTATTAGGTGAATAGTAATCCTAAGATGACGGTAGATTAAAGTAAAACCTAATTTAGCGGCCGTCTAAATAAGATTAAAACAATAATCATAACATTGAACATAGAAAAATAGAAGCAATTTGAAATATAATCGAAACTAAAATTAACATTCAATAATAAAATTAAGAATTCATGTTTCGGGTTTTGAAATAACCCTTAACTAAAAGAAAACTACTCAGAACTAGACATTAATAAAAATCATAATATTTAATTTGTAGTTTTCGGATCCTTACACTTTGGAGGAAGCTTCTTTTGGAGGACTGCTGACACATTCTCCCCCACACTTACTTTTTCATTACCCCTTAACTTACGCTTATTGGTGCAAAGCTCCTTCAGAAACTTGGCATATCGTGGTACTTGTTTTATGGCATCAAGAAGAGGAATGTTCACTTCCACCTTGCGGAATGTTTCAAGAATTTCCTTGTCAGCTTCTTCCTTCTTAGTATTCTTTAATCTGCTTGGGAAGGGCGGTGGTATGACAATGGTAGACTTTGGTGGAGCTGGATTTTTTGGCTTAGGTGCCTCTTTTTCATCTTCTGGACTATCATCTTGTGGTTTTGATGGCACTGGTTTTGGTTTTGGGATGATAGGTGGGTCATAGTGTTTCCCACTTCTCAAGGTCACTACACTGGCATTCTCCTTAGGATTTTTCTCACGTTGGGATGGTAGTTGATTGAACAATTTAGATTGCATTCGATTACAAGATTCTGAGAGTTGACCCACTTGATTCTCTAAACTTTTTAACGCTGCTTGAGTTTGTTGTTTAAATTGTTGAGAATCAACCAACATGGCATTAATAAGATCTTCAGTGGTAGGCTTGGGAGGTGCTGGTGGAGCAACTTGTGGTGCTTGATTCTGTCTGGAAGGTGTCCACTGTTGATGATTAAAAGCAGGTGTTGCAGGTTGCTGGACATTTTGTTGATTGCCATAGCGAAGATTTGGATGATCACACCATCCGTCATTATATGTGTTCGAATATGGATTATACTGCTGCCTTAGTTCACCTGGGAAACCTCCAATAGCATTAATATCTTTTTTTGGCCCTTCATAGAGAGTAGGACAAGTATCAGTAGTATGCCCCACAACTTGACATATTCCACATGGCTTTATCTGTTGGCCTAAAGCAAGTTATTGGATCACGGAGGTTAATTGAGCTATTTGTTGACTAAGCTGGTTCTGAATGGGTTTGCTCACTTAATTAACCTGGCGTGATGTTGAGGGAGAGTCTCGGCGAGTGCCAAACTGTTGTGAATTGGTAGCCATGTTTGAGATAAGATTTCTGGCTTCTGTTGGGGTTCTGTCTACCAATGCTCCTCCACTTGCTGCATCTATCATACTTCTCTCAAAAGGTAAGAGACCTTCATAAAAGTATTTAATTAAGAGTTGTTCACTGATTTGGTGGTGAGGGCAACTAGCACACAACCTTTTAAATCTTTCCCAATATTCATAAAGTGACTCTCCAGTAATTTGCTGAATTCCACAGATTTCTTTTCGGATGCTCCCAACTTTAGAGGCTGGGAAGTATCGCTCCAAGAAAGCAGTCTTCATGTCATTCCATGTTTCAATAGTTCCCAGTGGTAGATAGTACAACCACTCCTTCGCAACATCTTTTAAAGAGAAAGGGAAGGCCCGCAGCTTGATTTGTTCTTCAGTAACTGATATAGGTTTCATACTACAGCAGACAATATGAAACTCCTTCAGGTGCTTGTTGGGGTCTTCTCCAGGTAATCCATGAAAAGCTGGTAGTAAATGGATGAGGCCGGATTTCAGTTCAAAATTGACATCCAAAGGTGCATAATAGATGCACAATGGTTGCTGGTCCAGATTTGGCGCGGCCAACTCCTTCAATGTCCTGTTTTGAGCCATGGTCTTGTGAGAAGTAACCGAGTCATCAGAATCTGACTCGGGATCAGTTGATGGTGGCGGTTTGGCAGGACCAAGAGGTTCAAAGAGTGGGTTGTCGGTTATAGTCTTTGAAGATCGAGAAGCAGATGATGACTCAAGATATTGTTTAACCCTTGAAAGTCTCTCTTGAGTATCGTCAGCACTAGACATGTACACCTGAGATTATCAAAGTAAAACAGGCTAGTAACAGAAACTAAATATGAATAATAAAATAAAATAATAGTCCCCGGCAACGGTGCCAAAAATTTGATGCGTGTCGTAAGCCACAACAAATTTACTATTTTTTTAATTCTCATACTTCCAATTACTACTGCGATGACTGATAGTATTTTGGCCATAACTCTCTCAATATTACTCAGAATTAGACAATTCAAGATGTTCTGGAAAGCTAAGAACGAGATCTAGAACTTTCATGTTGAGCTCCAAGTCCAATTCTGCGTTTAAGTTCGTCCAAATTTGCAATTAAGTTCCGCCTTGTACAATCGAGCTCGCCGACTTCCACTATTTTCCACCAAAATATGTTAAAATCCCTCCAAAAGACTCTAAATGGATGAATAGTATTTAAAATAACCTAATAAATTAAAATCACACTAATCAATAATTTAAAGAAAAATTTAAGAATATTAATAAATAAATTAATCATATTTATAAGATATATATGGACTCATCACTATTCCACCCCCAGAGTAATCACCATTTTATCAGCAGACTTTCTAGCACAAAGGCAAGTCTTGAAATCTGATGTGGTGTAGTCTAAGAGTTTTAAACATACCCTTATTGACTAACATATAGTTTCTCTTCTTAATCTTAAGATTTACTTGATTGTCTTCCAATGTTCCTCTCCTGGATTAATCTGATACCTACTCATTACTCCCACTCAACAGCAGGTGTCTGGTCTAAGGCATACAAAAGCATATCTGAGACCTCTCAGTGTTGATTTAAGAAATTCTTTCATGGCTTTATCTTTTCTGGAATAGTTGAGACTTTTCCTTAGATAAATAAAATCTATGCTTAGAAGTTGTGAAGCTTCTATAGATTGCCATTGGAAAGAAAATGCTTCAGCATCTTATTATAGTAAGTTGCTTGCATTAGATTAAGTAATTACCAGGTATACCACAAGCCATAGGTTTTGATAAACTCAAACCTATAATACTAGCAACAGGAAGTTTTGTTAAGTCCATTGAATAGACTTATTAACTAAAATTTCCTTTTATGTCCTTGTAATAGAAAACTTTAGGTTATTCCATGTGAATGGATCAAACCATAATTCTATTGGCTTTCTTCTTAGTTTCTTATCATGACAATCCATTACTTGTTTAAACTTACAATGGATTTTAATCACTAGTGTCTTCCAAGTCATAAGAAGGTGAGTTCCTAGAAACTCTCCCACTACGACAAGGTACCGTGAATTATTTCTAAGAAAACTAAATGGTATTGACCTCTTCGGTTGTGTCAAGACAACAGAGGCAGTGGGATCATCATATGTCATATAAGATGATAGAACACTTTTGGAATCAAGAAAAAATTATCTCCTTTATTTGCTACTTTATTTTCAGACTTGGTCATTTTCTTAGAAAAGTAGTATTTGTTTAAACAAACACTTTCTTATCTAATGACTATGGGATGGTCCACCCCTAATCACTCAAAATAGCTAACAAACATGCAAACTATGGTTAACAGGTCTAGCTTTTCTTAAGATTTCGATTAGGTTATCCATGAATCTAGTAATGATTTACATTAAGTATACAACCATTGCATCATTCTGAAATTATATTACCATACAAGGATTTAGGCAACGACTAGTAACTAATTATCAATATGCAAATTGAATTTTTGGGGAGGTAAGTTTGGATATAATTAAAAAATCAAATTAATGATCTTTGAATTGCATATCTACTAACTTTTTCTCCACCCCTATCAGTTCGCAAGATCTTTAACCACTTACCTTAATGGTTTTCTCCATTGCTAGAAATTCATGAAATTTTTCAAACATTTCAAATATCTTTTGCATAAGGTAAAATCTAAAGTGATTGTTTTAAGAATACAACGAAAACTCATATCCACCCCTGAATGTACATCTATCTACGAATGAGATGATTATACTTTCAGTGGATATAGGCATATTAACTCTTTGCAGAGATTGATCTTGTCGAAACCACTATGAACAAGATACAAATGCCATAGATTACAAAAATGGTTGTAGTCTTTTGACGATTTAGGTTTAGTTACATCAAAGAGTTCTTAGAATAGTGCAAGTGGATTCTGGTCACAGAATACTAAACTCATACAGTTTGAATCCATTGAAAGAAAAAAAAATAGTTATTAAACACCTGTGAAAGTGTATCTGTCTTATGAGTAATTCTTCCTTGTACCACCACTACTAATCTAACTCTAAGTTGATTTGCCATTATAAATAGGAGATATCTAAGACTGAGGATTTATATCATTTCGGGATAGAATTTCGGGAATATAATCATATTCGTCATTTAATTTCTTAAGAGAAAATATACAATGACTTTATATGATTTATAGACCATTCATCCAATGATATGTCATTGAGCTAATTCGAAATGAATAAGCTAAGAGGAATTAGGATAATTTTGTTTTAAATAAGAATCCAACGATGCTCTGATTAGCAAGAGTCAAAGTAATCTTATTTATGTAATCTTCTTGTTTCATATTGTAAAATACTAGTCTAAGGTGTCATCAATTGATGAACAGCTAGATGTTGCATATACAATATTTATCTTTCGAGATCTAACACTATTATGTTAGTCTAATGGTGAAAATCCATTAGGGATTTATCTCATTAGAAAAACAAACCAAGTTAGACCAACAATGAAGATTCGAAATTAAACTACAATTTAATAACAGAAAATAACATGGTTCAATATAAATTCATACACAATTCAGAAATTATTAAACATATAGCAAGTAGGAATGACAAGTGAAAATACTAAAACATACAATCCTAAATAATTTCTAAGGTCTTCAACAAACTGATATCAGTGTCTCGTTTAGGCGAGAGTCAAAGCTACCATCCATTGAATAGAGTTGTCAGCTCATCTAAAATGATAAACATTCTAGCAACCTTTTATTCGATCAAGATTGGAATCCGCGTTGTCCCGTTTAGGCGAGAGTCAAGGCTATTCTATCTTATGAGCTTCCACCATTGTTTCATATTCTTGCAAGTCTTATACAGTCGCCACCATTCACTACAAGAAAATGTTTTATTACCGGCGGAACTATTAGGGGCGGACTAAATCTGGCGGTAATAGTATGATTTTTTTTTTTAAAATAAAAGTAATAATATTGAAAGAATTGCTTTGTGCGGGAATTTTCTCGGTATTAAATTTTAAATTTATTAGCAGCGGACTATTACCGGCGGAAGTCCGCCGCTAATAACATTAAATAATATTTAAATTTATTAGCAGCGGACTATTACTGGCGGAAGTCCGCCTCTAATAACTATTACCAGCGGATCCTATTATTACCAGCGGACCTCCTCCCCTAATAGTTTTATATATATATATGAGTATCCTTATTTATCTATCTCCCTCTTCGTCTCCCTTTTCATCCTTAAAATTTTTGACTACAAACATCCATATCTCCTTCTTCATCCTCAATATCAAAACCCTCATTCACCTCCCCTTGTTCATCATCGACTAGCCCACCGTTTCGACCACAACAACGACTATTCCCACTGCCTCCACCGTTGTCGACATTCCCACCGCCTCTGCCGGACTCATCTTCATCATTGTTCACGTATATATGTATATTTAAGATTAGTTAAACTTTCTCTTTCTTTTTTTTTATCTCACAATTTTTCTTAATTATTTGCAGCTCAAAAGATTGAAAATTACTCCAATATTAAATCTGTAGAAGGTATATGAATCTTTGAATATTTATATATATGTAATTTTTTTTTATATTTGCTTTTAAATTTTATCCAAAAAAAGAAAAAGAGGGAACACCAACTGTTTGATAAAAAATTATTTCCATTATGTTCATAATATTATATAGATCAATTTATTTCATTGTATACTTTGTAATTTGTATAAAGATTATAGTGTATTCTTAATTTTTTTTCTGGCCATCTATTGGTTTGTTAAGAAAAAATTTGAGTTAACTTTACTTAGAGAAGTGTAAATTATTATTATTGGGATTTTCTTGTATAGTGTTAAATTTTTATTATTAGTTTCTAATCAATGTTGTCTTTAAAATTATAATGAAATTTCATGATGATGAAATTTAATATTCATACTAAATGTAATTTGATTCAAATTTTTCTTTCTCTACAGGTGATTTATTACATGTTATCAAAAAGGCATTGCACTGGACTTTTGTATATCTCTTGTAATCTTATATTTGTATATAGCAATAGAGAATTTGAGAGATAACTTTCTTATACAAAACCAAATTCTCCTTATTATTTATTTTGTTATGGAAATGTTTGAATGTATACATTTTTTATATTGTATGTAATTTTTTAAATGTTAGTATACATAAATGTTTAAAGATAAATATTTTATATAATATTAGCTCTTAAGTATTCTTGATAAGTAAAATGGTAAAAAACTTAAATATATTTAATATTAAATTTATATTTATTATTTTAAAGAAAAAAATTATAAATTTATATTTAAAAGTATTACCGGCGGATTGATCCGCTGCTAATAATAGTGTGAGTTTAATGATCTGACACTATTATTAGCGGCAGGTGTGTCAGTCCGCCACTAATAATAGTTATTAGCGACCAGGTATTACCAGCGGATTATTACCGGCGGACCCCGCCGTTATTACTCTTTAGCGGCGGAAAATGGGATTATTACAGCGGAGTTGTAAAGCCCGCTTAGTTAATTTGGAAATTAGCAGTTGTTTATGTTAATCATGAAATTATTTATAGCTATTTAAATAATTTATCGCTGTTATTTATGGAATTCAGATATGCATGATTATGTCATCAGTAGTCTTTATATTTCGCATTTCCGGTGTCCGGTATTTTGGAACTCGGCGTTTGGCTCAGTAGAAATCACAACTTAGTATGTTAGTATTTTGGGGACGGGTTTTAGACATTGGGAATGTCGGGAATGGCCGGGAATTTAGAATGTCCCAAAAATACCCCTTTAGTGATTTTTATGTGATTTTAGAATGGAGGGGCAAAATGGTCTTTTTGCCCCAATGATATTTTGTCTTTTAGTGATTTTATTTAATTGAAAAAGACTTGTTAAATGCTTATTACTTTGGTGAAATAAGGTTAATATATGTTAAGTGATTTATTAGTTTATTTTTCAAAATTTCAAAGTTTAGAAAAAATAGAAAATTGGAAGCTTTTTCTCTCTTTTCTCTCTCTCTTTTTCGGCTGAGAACTTGGGGTTCAAGAGCTGGATTTTTGTGGTGATTCAAGCTAGTTTTGCAAAGCTCTAGTGATCTCTTGATTGTGGTATGTATTGCTTATTTGTCTTTCTTTGTTTCTTGAAAAAAATGATGAATTATGAAGTGAAATGCATGCTTTTTGATGTTGTTGCTGCTGCTTGTGATTGTTGTTGTTTTTATGTTTAAATTACTGGATTAATTATGTTTAGTTAGGTTGGAATGCATGCTAGATAGGTTGTGCAAAGCTTGGAAATTTTCTATGCAAAATGTGTGATTTTGATGAAAATAGTGTGTAATCTGTGCTATGTTGCTGCTGTTGTTCTTATATGTTTTCAGAAGCTTATTTATGCTTAGTTATGTAGAATTAAGTTGGTTTGCATGCTTGTTTAGGTGGTTTGCTCAAGCTTGAGTTTGGAACTCAAAGCTTGAGCTCCAATGGCAAATTTTGTATCTGTGGTTTCTGGGTAGGTTTGATGCCTTGGATTTGTTATTTGGGACATATAGAACAGGTCTGGAAAGTTTGGGACCAATTGGGGTTAAATTGGTCGAGTTATGGGATTTTTAGTTGGCTGCCTGCGAGGAACCGGAATTCCGATTGTGCATCCGGAATTCCAGATGGGGGTCCTGAATTTCCCAGAACCGGAATTCCGGTTGGGCAACCGGTCTTCCGGTTGGGGGATTTTTCAGAACCCTAGTTTTCCTCGTTTTTGGGTTTTTAGGGGTATTGCCATGCTTTTTATCGATAGGGAAACTTTTAGTTTCAAGTTTTAGTCCCCGGGAAGTGATTTAGCGTGTCACTTATAGCGTTGTGATTTTTATGGTTTAGGAGCCGATGGCAAACCGCCGCTCGGCTTCGATTCCGGTCGGGTTGGCCGCACACACTTTGAAATCGGAATACAGGTAAGATTAGTATAACAGTATGCATATGTAGATTACATGTTTAGCGTGCATGTAGGAAGCCTGCTAGATTACATTAGTTATGTATTTAGGCTTCGAACCATCCAACCCTGTCACGTCGGTACAGGCTGGAGTATGACCCGGCGGAGTATGACCGGTTCGGCCGATCAGTGACATTTGGTTGGTGGTTCGATGCTTATTGACCTATCCCGTCGGTACGGTGGAGTATGACCAGCGGCGGAGTATGACCGGTTCGACCGATCGTGAGGATACTTGTCAATAGTACCGTCCCCTGAACGATCAAAACTCAGTACCATGTTGGACATGGCAGTAGTGCTCAGTACCATGTTGGACATGGCAAGAGCGGGACTCGCATCGTGTTGGACACGGCGATCGGTTTTATGTATGATATTATTATGCTTTTCTTACCGAGTCCGTCGACTCACGCTTTATGTTCATGTGTAGGTAAAGGCAAGGCTGTAGCTGATGGACCGTGAGCGAGCATATGAGATTGTACATGTCGGGGCGGTTAGGCCTGGAGCGTACGATCCTCGGGACAGCACGGCTGAGATTTTTGTAACTGTCGTTAGACGACTTTCATTTTGATGTAAAAGTTAATCAGTTAAAACTTTTGTAAATATTTTATAAATCGGGATCCCGAGACTTTTGTAAAATGGTTTATAAGTTTAATGAAAAAGCAAAATTTTAATTAATCACGTTTTTCCATAAACCTCGTTGATTAGCAACGAGCTGCACAGTACGTTTAAAAATCACGTAATACGCCTAAGTTAGTTAGGGTGTTACAATTTGGTATCAGAGCCGCCAGGTTGTCTTCCGAAGATCGTCACGACATGTACAATCATCATCAGCAGTTAGCTCGGTTCACGGTTCAGTAAGCCTTTATTGCTTTAGTAGTTTATTTTATTCAGTTATGAAAAAGAAAAGCCTGTTAGGAAGCATGTTAGTAGCATGATAGTAGAATAGGCGCATGTTTCAATTCTAATTTCCAAATTAAGCGGCATTAGTAAGCTCGCCTTGAATACGACCTGATATGCCAACTCTTGGTTTCGCAGGCGGTTCTAATCAGATGGACGCCAGGCGGACTACCAGGAGTCAGGGCAACTCCGTAGGGTCGAATCAGGGACAGGGAGCCCGCTTCCCCACCCGCCGTGGGCCGAGGTAGAGGTCCCCGAGGCGGGGCTCGTGGCCGGGGTGATGAGAACCCGCCACAGCCGCCCAGCTCCCCACCCGATCGGGGAGCCCCGAATCGGGAGTTACGGTTTGCGGAGATGCAAGCCAGGATCGAAGAACAAGACCTCGAGATTCGAGAGGTTGAGACAGGCAGGTGCTCCTGCGGTTCCGGTGCCGTAGTTCCGGTGGCACCGCCCCCGCCGCCTGTGCCGAGATAGTGGTGGCGGCCCACAGATTGGAACCTTTATATGAACGGTTCCGGAAGCAAGCACCTCCGGTATTCCTGGGAGGTCCAGATGTATCGAAAGCCGAGCAGTGGCTGACGGTGATCACCAGAATTCTGAATTTCATGGGTGTCACCGGTAATGACAGATTGGTGTGCGCCACATTTCAGTTCCAGGAGGACGCCCTGGTATGGTGGGACATGGTGTCTCAGATCCATGACGTCACCACCATGACTTGGGAGAGGTTCCAAGAACTCTTCAACACGAAATACTATAATGAGGCGGTCAGAAGCGCCAAGAGGAAAGAGTTCGTTCACCTGACCCAGCGGGAGAACATGAGTGTCACTGAGTATACTACTCAGTTTGACCGGTTGGCGAGGTTAGCCTCGGGAATTGTGCCGACCGACTTCAGCAGGAAGGAGAAGTATCTGGACGGGTTGAATCCCAAGATCAGGCATGACCTGATGATTACCACCGACGACAGCACCACCTATGCTCAGATGGTGGAGAAGGCACTGCGAGCTGAGGGCGCAGTGGGGTGCATGTCAGATTCGGCCGCATCTCGGTTGGTGGCGGGGCTCCTACCCCTCCCGCATCGAGGCTATAGCAGGGGAGTAGTGGTTCGGCCATTGATCGAGGAAGAGGGCACCCATCGCCCGGCGGCTCGAGTCGAACAAGAGGTTCCGGGGGAACCGAACGGAGGGAGTCGTCCCGTGGTACCGAGACCCGATTCTCCTATCCCGAGTGCCCTAGCAGCAAGAGGCATCATCGGGGTGAGTGCAAGGCGAGGGGATGCTTTCATTGTGGCATGCCGGACACTTTAAGAGGGAATGTCCCCAGCTCCGGCCAGAGGCACCGAGAGCTCCAGCGATACCCACTCCAGCCAGGGTGTTCGCTATCACGCAGGCTGATGCAGATGCCAGCCCATCAGTTGTTACAGGTCAGCTTTTTATTAACAACTCGCTTTATTCAGTGCTGTTTCATTCTGGGGCTACACACTCTTATGTGGCGGCCAGAGTCTTTAGTAAGTTGGGTAGACCCTATGATAGATATGAATCAGGGTTTGGAACCCTGTTACCTGGCGAAGAATTGGTTATCTCCAATAGGTGGATTAGGTCTATGCCGATCAGGATAGATGGTAGAGAGTTAAGCGCTGATCTGATAGAGATGAGCTTAGTCGAATTTGATATTATTTTAGGAATGGATTTCCTATCTAAATATTCGGCGAGCATTGACTGTAAGAGGAAGATGGTGGTCTTCCAACTGGAAAGTGAAGAACCGTTCGTGTTTGTGAGTTCTGGTTGTCTCAGGTGTCCTTCTTAGGGCACATTGTGGGTGAAGACGGGATCAAGGTGGATCCCGGGAAGATCGAATCCGTCAGGGATTGGCCGAGACCGAAGACAGTGACAGAGATCAGAAGCTTCTTGGGATTAGCTGGGTACTATCGTAGGTTCGTGGAGGGGTTCTCCAAAATTTCAATGCCCCTAACCGAGCTTACCAAGAAGAATCAGCGATTTATCTGGTCAGATAAATGCGAAGCCAGTTTTCAGGAGCTGAAACAGAGGTTAATTACTGCTCCGGTACTAGCTTTGCCTTCGGACAAGGAGAAGTTCGTAGTCTACTGTGACGCATCCAAACGGGGTTTGGGGTGCGTATTGATGCAAGCCGATCGGGTTATCGCTTAAGCCTCCCGTCAGTTAAAGGATTATGAACAGCGATACCCGACTCATGATTTAGAATTAGCCGCAGTGGTTTTTACCTTTGAAGATTTGGCGGCATTACCTGTATGGAGAGAAGTGTGAGATCTATACCGACCATAAGAGTCTCAAGTATTTCTTTACTCAGAAAGATTTGAACATGAGACAAAGGCGTTGGTTAGAATTAGTGAAGGACTATGATTGCGAGATCCTCTATCATCCCGGAAAAGCCAATGTAGTGGCTGATGCCCTGAGTAGAAAGGGTCCCGGGCAGGTAGCTAGCATGGTTCAGATCTCACCCCAGCTAGCAGAGGATCTGGTTAGATCCAGCATTGAGTTTGTGGTAGGTCAGCTTCACAACTTAACGCTACAATCTGACCTGTTAGAAAGAATAAAGGTTGCTCAGACGACAGATCCGGAGTTAGTGAAAATCCGAGATGAGGTATTGGCTGGTCAAGCCAAAGACTTTTCAGTGTCAGATAGTGGGATGATTTTGTATAAAGCCAGGGTTTAAGTCCCGAACAGTGTGGACTTGAGAAACGAGATCTTTGAGGAGGCTCATTCTACTCCATATTCTCTGCATCCCGGCACCACCAAGATGTACCAAGATTTGAAACCGTACTTCTGGTGGAGCGGTATGAAGAAGAATTTGGTAGAATTCGTATCGAGATGCCTCACTTGTCGGCGGATCAAGGCTGAACATCAGAGACCAGCAGGGTTGTTGCAGCCTCTAACCCTACCAGAATGGAAATGGGAGGATATTACGATGGATTTTGTGGTCGGGTTACCTAGGACCACGGGTATGTATGATTCCATCTGGGTAGTGGTGGACCGATTTACGAAATCTGCTCATTTTCTGCCGGTCAGAACAACATTTTCAGTGGATCAGTTGGCAGAACTGTACGTCAGGGAGATAGTGAGACTTCACGGGGTACCGAAGTCTATAGTTTCGGACAGGGATCCGAAATTCACCTCCAAATTTTGGCAAAGTTTACAACGGGCAATGGGTACGAAGCTGAAATTCAGTACAGCATTCCATCCTCAGACAGATGGTCAGTCCGAAAGGACAATTCAGATATTGGAGGATATGTTGAGAGCCTGTGTTATGGACTTTGAGGGTTCATGGAGCAAATATCTACCGTTAATAGAGTTTTCGTACAACAGCAGTTATCAGAGTACGATAGGGATGGCACCCTATGAACTGTTGTACGGTAGGAAATGCAGATCCCCTATCCACTGGGATGAGACAGGGGAGAGGAAATACCTAGGTCCAGAGTCAGTTCAGCGGACCAATGAGGCAATAGAAAAGATAAAAGCTAGAATGCTTGCCTCACAGAGCAGACAGAAGAGTTACGCGGATCCGAAACGTAGAGATGTTGAGTTCCGAGTAGGGGACCATGTGTTTTTACGAGTATCTCCGATGAAGGGGATTAAACGTTTCGGGAAAAGAGGCAAGTTATGCCCTAGGTTTACAGGACCTTTCGAGATTCTCGAGAAGATAGGTCAAGTGGCATATCGGTTAGCATTGCCTCCGCCTTTATCGGCGGTGCACAACGTATTCCATGTCTCAATGTTGAGAAAATACGTTTCGTACCCCTCTCATATACTCGATTATGAGAGTCTTCACTTTCCACGGACATGTCATATGAGGAACAGCCAGTGCAGATCCTGGATAGAAAGGATAAAGTCCTTCGGAATAAGACCATAGCTTTGGTCAAGGTTCTCTGGAGAAACAGTAAGGTGGAAGAAGCCACCTGGGAGCTAGAGTCAGATATGCGAGCTCAATATCCAGAGTTATTCAGGTTAGATTTCGGGGACGAAATCCTTTTAAGGGGGGGATAGTTGTAAAGCCCGCTTAGTTAATTTGGAAATTAGCAGTTGTTTATGTTAATCATGAAATTATTTATAGCTATTTAAATAATTTATCGCTGTTATTTATGGAATTCAGATATGCATGATTATGTCATCAGTAGTCTTTATATTTCGCATTTCCGGTGTCCGGTATTTTGGAACTCGGCGTTTGGCTCAGTAGAAATCACAACTTAGTATGTTAGTATTTTGGGGACGGGTTTTAGACATTGGGAATGTCGGGAATGGCCGGGAATTTAGAATGTCCCAAAAATACCCCTTTAGTGATTTTTATGTGATTTTAGAATGGAGGGGCAAAATGGTCTTTTTGCCCCAATGATATTTTGTCTTTTAGTGATTTTATTTAATTGAAAAAGACTTGTTAAATGCTTATTACTTTGCTGAAATAAGGTTAATATATGTTAAGTGATTTATTAGTTTATTTTTCAAAATTTCAAAGTTTAGAAAAAATAGAAAATTGGAAGCTTTTTCTCTCTTTTCTCTCTCTCTTTTTCGGCTGAGAACTTGGGGTTCAAGAGCTGGATTTTTGTGGTGATTCAAGCTAGTTTTGCAAAGCTCTAGTAATCTCTTGATTGTGGTATGTATTGCTTATTTGTCTTTCTTTGTTTCTTGAAAAAAATGATGAATTATGAAGTGAAATGCATGCTTTTTGATGTTGTTGCTGCTGCTTGTGATTGTTGTTGTTTTTATGTTTAAATTACTGGATTAATTATGTTTAGTTAGGTTGGAATGCATGCTAGATAGGTTGTGCAAAGCTTGGAAATTTTCTATGCAAAATGTGTGATTTTGATGAAAATAGTGTGTAATCTGTGCTATGTTGCTGCTGTTGTTCTTATATGTTTTCAGAAGCTTATTTATGCTTAGTTATGTAGAATTAAGTTGGTTTGCATGCTTGTTTAGGTGGTTTGCTCAAGCTTGAGTTTGGAACTCAAAGCTTGAGCTCCAATGGCAAATTTTGTATCTGTGGTTTCTGGGTAGGTTTGATGCCTTGGATTTGTAATTTGGGACATATAGAACAGGTCTGGAAAGTTTGGGACCAATTGGGGTTAAATTGGTCGAGTTATGGGATTTTTAGTTGGCTGCCTGCGAGGAACCGGAATTCCGATTGTGCATCCGGAATTCCAGATGGGGTCCCGACTTCCCGAACCGGAATTCCGGTTGGGCAACCGGTCTTCCGGTTGGGGGATTTTTCAGAACCCTAGTTTTCCTCGTTTTTGGGTTTTTAGGGGTATTGCCATGCTTTTTATCGATAGGGAAACTTTTAGTTTCAAGTTTTAGTCCCCGGGAAGTGATTTAGCGTGTCACTTATAGCGTTGTGATTTTTATGGTTTAGGAGCCAGTAAACCGCCGCTCAGCTTCAGTTCCAGTCAGGTTGACCGGCACACCTGAAATCGGAATACAGGTAAGATTAGTATAACAGTATGCATATGTAGATTACATGTTTAGCGTGCATGTAGGAAGCCTGCTAGATTACATTAGTTATGTATTTAGGCTTCGAACCATCCAACCCTGTCACGTCGGTACAAGCTGGAGTATGACCAGCGGCGGAGTATGACCGGCTCGACCGATCAGCCGACATTTGGTTGGTGGTTCGGCTTATTGACCTATCCCGTCGGTACAGCCGGAGTATGACCGGCCGGAGTATGACCGGTTCGACCGATCAGGAGGATACTTGTCAATAGTACCGTCCCCTGAACGTTCAAAACTCAGTACCATGTTGGACATGGCAGTAGTGCTCAGTACCATGTTGGACATGGCAGTAGCGGGACTCAGTATCGTGTTGGACACGGCAGTCAGTTTTATGTATGATATTATTATGCTTTTCTTACTGAGTCTGTCGACTCACAGTTTATGTTCATGTGTAGGTAAAGGCAAGGTTGTAGGCGATGGACCGTGAGCGAGCTTATGAGATTGTACATGTCGGGGCGGTTAGGCCTGGAGCGTACGATCCTCGGGACAAAGACGCCGAGATTTTTGTAACTGTCGTTAGACGACTTTCATTTTGATGTAAAAGTTAATCAGTTAAAACTTTTGTAAATATTTTATAAATCGGGATCCCGAGACTTTTGTAAAATGGTTTACAAGTTTAATGAAAAAGCAAAATTTTAATTAATCACGTTTTTCCATAAACCTCGTTGATTAGCAACGAGCTGCACAGTACGTTTAAAAATCACGTAATACGCCTAAGTTAGTTAGGGTGTTACAGGAGTGGTCCGCCTCTAATAATCATAATTGTTGTAGTGATTAGGGTGATCAATACTATATAAAAAACTTACAAGATTACTTATCTTTCGATATTAAACGGTGCTAACTTGCTAATGAATGTTCCTCCATTAGGGAGGATTACTCACTAAAACAATAGCTATGTAAAACCAACAATGGAGATCGAATATCCTAATAATAAAGCTCATTATTTAATGAAGGTTGTGTTTTCTCCTAATATTTATTTTAAATATATATTTATTTATTTAAAATTTCCAATTTAGAATGAAAAATTCTAAATATAAATTTTAATTTAATATTTATAAAATATACTTAGATGGATATGAAAATAACATGAATTATTTCCATCTTAGTAATAACTTCCATAAATATTTAGAAAAATATTCAATTTAAGTTGTTTCAAAATTAATTTAAATTAATTTACAACTCAAATTTAATTTTCTTTATATATATATATTGCATTTCGAAAAATGAAGTGTATAATAATACTACTTTCGAAAATGCTTTAAAATAAAATAAAAATAAATCTTGGAAAAATTATCTTAATTTTATGTTGGCCCAAAATTAATCAATAAAATTAATTTACAACAAAAATATAATTTTCCTATTTAATTAAATATTAAAGGAAAATTTCTAATATTTAAGTATCATGATGAAAATCAACTTAAATATTAATTTTCTATTAAATTAAATACACTAGAAAAATACTTCAAGCAAAACGGATAATATCTATCTAGACTTTCATTGACTAATTAATTCAATTTCTAATTATAATATATTTTAGTTCATTTATTTTAATTAATCATTAAATGAAAAAATTATTGATTTAAGTTGGTCCAAAATTAAAATAAATAATTTTCAACTTTAATCTATTTTTCAAATTAAAATTGGAAAAATCTGCATTAAAGAAATGAAATTTCGAAATTGTGGGTAAAAGATTAATAAAATAAAATAAAATATATTTTGAAAATTATTCAAATTTAAGTTATTCTGAAATAAGATTCCAAACTTAAAATAATTTTCCACTTTAATTAAATTACATGAAAATAACAATATTTAAGTATCATGATGAGAATCAACTCAGATATTGAAATTTTCAATTTAATTAAATGTATTAAATTCAAGAAATAAATAATTAAGTATAGAGGAAACTTAATTATTAATTATAGTTTAATACTATGAAAATATACTAAACTTAGATTGTACCAAAATTAATTATTAAACAATTAATTTCACAATCAATGATATTTTCCTATTTAATATTAGAAACAATAACTAGTATAGAAATAACTATCTAGAATATATATCATTAACTAAGTGTTTTTCTAAAATTAACTTTAAAATATTAAAATGAAAAATAAATTTCATATATTTTAAAAGTTAATGATGTTGCTAATGCAATTTTAATTAGGTTAGACTAATATAATTAACCTAATACAATTATTTAAATAAGGCAAATGGGCCTTCACAATTGGGATAGTTCATGTGAGGGGGAGCTGGGTTTAGTATGTCGTACCCACTTCTATTGGCCCCCAACTCATACAAGGCCCAAAAGAGAGGAATTTAACCTTTAAATAAACAATTGTTATTCATTGAATAAGCCCAAATCTAATTGGGCCTAAATAAAATTACTTATGTTAAATTTTATTTTAGCAACCTAGTCCATTTACTTAGTAAAACTTAAATGGGCTTCCTATATGCATCTAAGCCCAATAGCAAACATATAGGCTCACACAGGTCAAATGATTTGGATGGGCCCTATCATGTTACTAGGTTTACACAGATGAAAGAAGTACAAAATTTACCTGTTACAAATTATTTATAAGATCTATTGACAATTGGACTATGATTAAAATCAGATCATTGGATCTGTCAACAAGTTAATCATAAAAATTTAGATCAAATAAATAATAAGTTTGTTAAAAATTTTTTGAATAAACAATATAAATAAATAAACAAACATTGTCCATGTAACAGATGTGAAATAAGATATTAATATAATTAAATTATTATTCTTAAACTAACCAAATAAATTTTTGATAATTTAGGGTTGTTAAAAACAAACCTCAAAAATCTTAAAATTAGAAACTAATTTTAAAATATCTAGGTTCATTTGAACCAAATTAAATTAAATATAAAATAAGATCAATGATTTGAAAGAAAGAATCTTCAATATCACTTTCAGATCTTATAATTTAATAAAATTAAAGTAACAAAATAAACCAATTTTAAAATAGATTTGGTTTGATAATTATTATTATAATAAATAAACAATAATTACCATAATTATATGTCAAAATATCTTAAATTAAGCAATATTCAAATTTTTACAAAATATCTAAGTTATTTGAATATTTAAAATATGATTTATAAATTTCCAACAAGGAAAAAAATAATACATATAGAAAAATATCATTTTTAAATTTATAATTTATAAATAATTAAATATTTAACAAAATAACAGACTTTTGAATTTGAAAATATTATGGTAAGTATATCTATAAAAATATCTATGTTAATTTCAAATTTAGTAATTATTTAATTTATCGTATAAGATAATTTTAATATAATATTTTAAATAAAAAGACAAAGTTATTTTTTAATTTAAAATATGTTAAATATTAAAATTTCTAATCTTATAATTAAATATTATATAAATATTAAAGAAATTACAAATTTTTAAATCTGACCATAATAAGAAATATTTAAAATTGGAAATATTTAAAAAAGGAAATATTTCAAATTGGAAATATTTAAAATTGCAAATATTTCAAATTGAAAAAATTTAAAATTAGAAAAATTGGATTTTGGGAAACAATCCCATAAAAAAATCAGATTTTGGGGAAAAATCCCACAAAATTCGCAATTGATGCACCCACTTGACAACCTTGAATCCTAATTTTCCAAAATTCATAACTTTTTCAATTTTTATCGGAATTAAGTTCCGTAAAAAACAAAATTGCTTAATTTTTCACAAGGAATCCAAATAAAATATTTTAAAAATAGAAAAAAATATTTTTAATGGAAAAATTTCGTACAGCATAAACATTCATCACATAAGCATATAAACCAACATGAAACCATCCAAATCTACATAAAACATAGTTTTAATTCATATTTCATGAAAGTAAATCATTACCATAGCTCTGGTGCCAGTTGTTGGAAACATTTTACCAGGATCTAGATTTACTACCAAGTATGTTTTATTAACATCCTAATATGAATTCTAAAACAATGAAATAAACACATATAAAGTTTAGTAAACCTTACATTGGGTGCAGCGGAATAATATGACTCCTTCCATTTAGATCTCTAGCCCTTGATTCCTTTCTGTAGCAGAGAATTATCAAGATCTGAATCTGGATATCTTTCTCTCCTTCTTTGATGCTGATTTTCCATAGTCTTACATACTATGATTGAGGTACCACTTGATGTGTGTGGGCACTACTCATTCACTCAAGGGAATTTCAAAATTTTGAAGAGAAGAAAAGAGAGAGGAAAATGGTGTGTAGAAAGTTTTCTCTGAAGGAATGAGATGCAAGTGCAAGTTTCCTGAAGCCAACACTTTCTATTTATAGAATGTCCTCTAGGTTTAGGTTAAAATTGTGTGGCATTAAAATAATGAAAAAATAAAATGGTAAAAGCCTAGGCATAGTGGGCGGCCCATATAAGGAAATTGGGCCTCACTTTGCAACTTTCCCATTTTGTTATTTTTTATTCCCATTTTCTCAAAAATGCAAATTTTCTAATTTAGCCATTTAAATGTCAATTCTAATTATTTAATAACTTAAAAGTAATTATTAAATAATATTATCATTTAATATATTTATTAATTTAGACATATAAAGTATCTTAATTAATAAATAAACCTAGAATCTCTTTTCTTTACAATTTCGCCATTGCTTAGTGAAAATTCATAAAGTAGACATAGTCTAACTTTAGAATTATAATTGATTAATCAAAATCAATTAACTGAGTCTTACAAGCAGTATGGTCTCAACTAGTATGGGGACCATGGGTCTATATAACCGAGCTTCCAATAAGTCGAACCGAATTTACCAAGTAAATTCCCTAACTTATTAATTCCTTATTGAATCCACTCTTAGAACTTGGAATTGCACTCTCAGTCATATAGAACCCTCTATATGTTCCATTATATAGACACGTCATTAGTTATCCATTGTTATAATCCTAATGTGATCAATGATCCTCTATATAGATGATTTACACTGTAAAAGGATTAAATTACCGTAACACCCTACAATGTATTTTATCCTTAAAACACTTAACCCTGTATAAATGATATTTCAGCTAAGTGAAATGAGTACTCCACCATTTATTTACGCTTGGTTAAGCTCGAAGGAAATCATCCTTTACTTTCTATTCGCCAGATAGAAGCTATAGATTCCATATTTATGTTAGCGCTCCCACTCAATTGCACTACCGTGTTCCCAAAATGTACGTATCACCCTGACCCAAAAGTAGGCTTAACTTACAAATCAAAGAACACGAATAACACTCTTGAGATTGAACCTAATCATATCAGGATTAAGATCATTTGATCTAGGATCAACATGTGATATTGAATTGAAGAGATATTACGGTAAATTCTAATATATCTAATCAAAGTTCAATATCGGTCCCTTCCGATGTATACTCCATACATCCGATACTGGTAAACTTTGCCAATGTCTTGGAAAGGACATAACACTTTTCCAAGGTGTAAGAATACTTATCGCTGATTATACCATGTCAGTCTAAATCCAGTGTTCTGACAAATAAGGGAATAAACTTTCGAACATATAATTAAGATTATATTCCACTGTGCTGACAACACTATAATCATTAACAAATTCATATGTTCTGGACTTAAATGGAATTCATACATTATATATATATATATATAATCATGAAATAAATCATGTGAACCATGCAACATAAAATGTAATTTCTGATCTTTATTAATTAGTAAATCTGATTATATTGAAATGGGTTTTATTTAGGGCACAAAACCAAACACTAGTGTGTGGTAACTGAGGTAATAACTTGCCTAAAGTTTGAGCACCAGGGTGCCCGAGCTTGCACTGCCAAGAGTTTACATCTTTGCAAAGAGAGATGAATGAAAAACAGTGGGAGTGCAAATATGCATATTATTGGAAAAGATAGATTTTTATTACTTGTAAAATCGTTTCAAGAACTGATATTATGATCAGTAGGAAAATTACAAGAGTTATTAGTCATATCAGATGACATATAGGCAAGGTTGCATTACAAGGCTGGTTTTGAGGTTGAAGAACCTTCTCAAAGTAAGTAAAGACCCTCTTTAAGCCTCCCTCTCAGCAGAACTTGGCCAGTGGTCTTGTCCTTGAAAAAACAAGAATTTTTATGGAATTCAAGAAAAACATTATTGTCATTAGTCAATTGAGAAACACTTATCAAATTCTTTTTAATAGAAGGGACTGTAAGAACCGAATTTAGATTTGGATATGTATGAGAGGAAGAGGGTAAGGAGGTAGAGCCTATGTGAGAGATAGTCAATTTCTTACCATTACCTACAGCCAATGTGTCATTTCCATTATAGACTATAGCAGTGTCAAGGTTGTCTTGAGTGTTGGTGACATGATTTGTAGCTCAAGTGTCAACAAACCACCCAAAGTCATCACCAAAATCTGGAAGAACTTGAGGGGAGTAGCTAGTGTTATCTTGATCAGTTTCCATTTCACCAAGATAAGCCTGAGGGTTGTTGGCATTGGGTTTGGGGGTAACCCAATTCTTGTCAAATCTATAGTGACATACAGTAGCTGTATGGCCACTTTTTAAACAAAGTTGACATATGAGACGTGAGTTGGAAGGGAATCTTCTGCCATTACCTCGACCAAAAGATCGAACTGAATTTTCTGATGCAAAGCCTTTGGTAGCAGGTTGAAATGGTAGAGATGGACCATTCTTTTGTGATCCATAAGCAAGATTGGCTTGCATCTTTAAGGTCAGATCAGTAACGGTGTTATGATGATCAAGACGACTCTCATGAGCCATATAGAAGGGCCTGGACTTCTTCAATAGTTAGATCATCACTTCGAGAAGTGATACCCGAGACAACAGAATCATATTTAGGACCCAATCCATTCAACAATTGAAGTATTAAGTCTTGATCAGAAATGAAGGAACCAGCAGTGATAATAGAATCATAAAGTGATTGGACTTTGTCCACATACTCAGAAATGGATAAAGAACCCTTACGAACATGAGAGAATTGACTTTTTAGTTGGAGTAATTGGGCACGAGATTAGCTTGTGAAACGTTGTTCAAGAGCACGCCATAGCTGAGATGAATTTGTGTAGGAGGCAACAACAGCAAGAATGCCGTCAGTCATGGAAGATTTGAGCCAAGAGAGAAGAATTTGATCACGTTTGTTCCATTGAAGATATTGGGGGTTGGGTTGGAAGCTCCATTGACAAGAGTTCTTAGAGGTGGAATACTAGAAAAAAGAACATCATCAAGGTCATGGCCGATTACAGTGGGTACAACTTGGAATTTCCATGCCAAAAAATTCTTGCGATCCAATCGCACAGTGAGCGATGCAGAGAGGTAATGTGCAAACGGATTCCATGGCTGAATTTGTTGAGGCAAAGGAGGGGCAGCGGTAGCAGTAGCAGGATCATGTTGAGCAGCAGTAGAGGAGTTGTTGTCTTGGGAAGCCATTGAAGATAAAGGTCAGAGGCGATTGATACCATGTAAAGCTTTGCAATGTCAGCTTGTTGAATGGTACATACCAGATGGTACAAACCAGAAAAACAGAGGAAAAGTAAAGAGAAAGAGAGAAAATAATGCCAAGAAAGCTCAACTCAACAGTTGGATTTTACCTCTTTATTTATAGTGTAAAGTACAGATCAAGATATAAAGAAATGCCTAACAAATTTTATAACAAACTACATTTAACTACTCACTAACATAACCGTTTAACTAACTAATTAGTTAATAGGTTTATAGATACCATGGTTACACCACATGTAGTCACTGATTTTCACAAGAATCTCCAAATGTACGGAAGCACTCTCACAGGCTGTGTAAGAATGGAAGTTGAAAGGGTATTCCGAACAGTCTATGGTCTCAGAAGATGCCCATGTGGCATGTAACACCCTAACTAATTTAGGCGTATTACGTGATTTTTAAACGTACTGTGCAGCTCGTTGCTAATCAACGAGGTTTATGGAAAAACGTGATTAATTAAAATTTTGCTTTTTCATTAAACTTATAAACCATTTTACCAAAAAGTCTCGGGATCCCGATTTATAAAAATATTTACAAACGTTTTTACTATTCAACTTTTACATCAAAATAAGGTCATCTAACGACCGTTACAAAAATCTCGACTTCGTCGTCCCGAGGATCGTACGCTCCAGGCCTAACCGCCCCGACATGTACAATCCCATAAGCTCGCTCACGGTCCATCAGCAACTGCCTTGCCTTTACCTACACATGCAACGTAAACTGTGAGTCGACAGACTCAGTAAGAAAAGCATAATAATATCATACATAAAACTGACTGCCGTGTCCAACACGATACTGAGTCCCGCTACTGCCATGTCCAACATGGTACTGAGCACTACTGCCATGTCCAACATGGTACTGAGTTTTGAACGTTCAGGGGACGGCACTATTGACAAGTATCCTCCTGATCGGTCGAACCGGTCATACTCCGCCTTCTTGGTCATACTCCACCGTACCGACGGGATAGGTCAATAGCACCGAACCACCAACCAGTGTCAGCCTGATCGGTCGAACCGGTCATACTCCGGCTGCTGGTCATACTCCAGCCTGTACCGACGTGACAGGGTTGGGTGGTTCGAAGCCTAAATACATATCTAATGTAAACTAACAGGCTTCCTACATGCACGCTAAACATGTAATCTACATATGCATACTGTTATACTAATCTTACCTGGATTCCGATTTCAGGTGTGCCGGTCAACCTGACTGGAACCGAAGCTGAACGGCGGACATCGGCTCCTACACCATAAAAATCACAACGCTATAAGTGACACGCTAAATCACTTCCCGGGGACTAAAACTTGAAACTAAAAGTTTCCCTATCGATAAAAAGCATGGCAATACCCCTAAAAACCCAAAAACGAGGAAAACTAGGGTTCTGAAAAATCCCCCATCCGGAAGTCCGGTTGCCCAACCGGAATTCCGGTTCTGGGAAAATCTGAACCCCCATCCGGAATTCCGGATGCTCAACCGGAATTCCGGTTCCTCGCAGGCAGCAACCAAAAAAATTCCATATCTTGACCAATTCGAACCCAAATGGTCCCAAACTTTCCAGACCTCCTACATAGGTCCCAAATGACCATTCCAAGGCCTCAAACCTACCCAGAAACCTCACAAGCAAATTTCACCATTGAAGACCAAGCTTTGAGTTCAAGAACTCAAACTTGGTTAAACCCTCTAGCATGCACCCTAGCCTAGTTAATTCTACTTAACTAAGCATAGAAATACCTCTGCAAACTAACAAAAACACCCAGCAATTATACAGAAACAAAACATGCATTTTCTCACCAAAAATCATCAATTTTCACATATAAATTAAAAGCTTGAACAATCTAGCTACTCATGCTTCAAACAACTCATTTAACATCAAAAATCATGCTTTGAACAACTTAAATCAACAACTAAACACAGCAGAAACATCTCTCAAAAATCACATGCATTACCATCCAATTTCATCATTTTTCTTCAAGAATTTAAGGAGAAAGGGACAAGGAAACACATACCACACAAGAGATCAATAAAGATTGCAAACCCAAGCTTGAATCACCACAAAATCCAGCTCTTGAACCCCAAAGCTCTCAGCCGAAAAAGAGAGAGAGTTGTGTGTGTGTGAGTTTTTGAAATTTCCTTTAAATTGACTAAGTGTTGAAAATGTGAGTAAAAGAGAATAAAAGCCATTTATCACATTCTATTTTCAGCCAACAAATAAATAAAATAAACACTTAACATTTATTTTCCATATCATAAATCACATAAGACAAAAATACAAATGGGGCAAAAAGACCATTTTGCCCCTCCACCATAAAATCATGAAAATCATACTAAAGGGGTATTTTTGGGACATTCTAAATTCCCGGCCATTCCCGACATTCCCAATGTCTAAAACCCGTCCCCAAAATACTAACATACTAAGTTGTGATTTCTACTGAGCCAAACGCCGCGTTCCAAAATACGGACACGGAAATGCGAAATATAAAACTGCTGATAACATACTCATGCATATCTGAATTCCATAAATATCCATAATAAATTATTTAAATAGCTATAAATAATTTCCTGATTAACATAAATAACTGCTAATTTCCAAATTAACTAAGCGGGCTTTACAACTCTCCCCCCCATAAAAACGATTTCGTCCCCGAAATCTAACCTGAATAACTCTGGATATTGAGCTCGCATATCTGATTCTAGCTCCCAGGTGGCTTCTTCCACCTTACTGTTTCTCCAGAGAACCTTGACCAACGCTATGGTCTTATTCCGAAGGACTTTATCCTTTCTATCCAGGATCTGCACTGGCTGTTCCTCATAGGACATATCTGACTGAAGCTGAAGGCTCTCATAACTGATTATATGAGAGGGGTCTGAAACGTATTTTCTCAACATTGAGACATGAAATACGTTGTGCACTGCTGATAAAGCTGGAGGCAATGCTAACCGATATGCCACTTGACCTATCTTCTCAAGAATCTCGAAAGGTCCTGTAAATCTAGGGCATAACTTGCCTCTTTTCCCGAAACGTTTAATCCCCTTCATCGGAGATACTCGCAAAAACACATGGTCCCCTACTCGGAACACAACATCTCTACGTTTCGGATCTGCGTAACTCTTCTGTCTGCTCTGGGAGGCAAGCATTCTAGCTTTAATCTTCTCTATTGCCTCATTGGTCCGTTGAACTGATTCTGGACCAAGGTATTTCTTCTCCCCTGTCTCATCCCAGTGGATAGGGGATCTACATTTCCTACCGTACAACAGTTCATAGGGTGCCATCCCTATCGTACTCTGATAACTGTTGTTATATGAGAACTCTACTAACGGTAGGTATTTGTTCCATGAACCCTCAAAGTCCATAACACAGGCTCTCAGCATGTCCTCCAATATCTGAATTGTCCTTTCGGACTCACCATCTGTCTGAGGATGGAATGCTGTACTGAATTTTAGCTTTGTACCCATTGCCCGTTGCAAACTTTGCCAAAATTTGGAGGTGAATTTCGGATCCCTGTCCGAAACTATAGACTTCGGTACCCCGTGAAGTCTCACTATCTCCCTGACATATAACTCTGCCAACTGATCCACTGTAAACGCCGTTCTGACCGGCAGAAAATGAGCAGATTTCGTAAATCGGTCCACCACTACCCAGATGGAATCATACATACCCGTGGTCCTAGGTAACCCGACCACAAAATCCATAGTAATATCCTCCCATTTCCATTCTGGTAGGGTTAGAGGCTGCAACAACCCTGCTGGTCTCTGATGTTCAGCCTTGATCTGCTGACATGTGAGGCATCTCGATACGAATTCTACCAAATTCTTCTTCATACCGTTCCACCAGAAGTACGGTTTCAAGTCTTGGTACATCTTGGTGGTGCCGGGATGCAGAGAATATGGGGTAGAATGAGCCTCCTCAAAGATCTCGTTCCTCAAGTCCACACTGTTTGGGACGCAAACCCTGGCTTTATACAAAAGCATCCCACTATCTGACACTGAAAAGTCCTTGGCTTGACCAGCCAATACCTCATCTCGGATCTTCACTAACTCCGGATCTGTCGTCTGAGCAACTTTTATTCTTTCTACCGTATCGGATTGCAGCGTTAAGTTGTGTAGCTGACCTACCACAAACTCAATGCTGGACCTGATCATATCCTCTGCTAGCTGAGGTGAGATCTGAACCATGCTAGCCACTTGCCCGGGACCCTTTCTGCTCAGGGCATCGGCCACTACATTGGCTTTCCCGGGATGGTAAAGGATCTCGCAATCATAATCCTTCACTAACTCCAACCAACGCCTCTGTCTCATGTTCAAATCTTTCTGAGTAAAGAAATACTTGAGACTTTTATGGTCGGTATAGATCTCGCACTTCTCACCATACAAGTAATGCCGCCAAATCTTCAGTGCAAAAACCACTGCGGCCAATTCTAAATCATGAGTCGGGTATCGCTGTTCATAATCCTTTAACTGACGGGAGGCATAAGCGATAACCCGATCGGCTTGCATCAATACGCACCCCAAACCCTGTTTGGATGCGTCACAAAAGACCACGAACTTCTCCTCGTCCGAAGGCAAAGCTAGTACCGGAGCAGTAATCAATCTCTGTTTCAGCTCCTGAAAACTAGCTTCGCATTTATCTGTCCAGATAAATCGCTGATTCTTCTTTGTAAGCTCGGTTAGGGGCATTGAAATTTTGGAGAACCCCTCCACGAACCTACGGTAATACCCAGCTAATCCCAAAAAGCTTCTGATCTCTGTCACTGTCTTCGGTCTCGGCCAATCCCTGACGGATTCGATCTTCCCGGGATCCACCTTGATCCCATCTTTACTCACAATGTGCCCTAGGAAGGACACCTGAGACAACCAGAACTCACATTTCATGAACTTGGCGTAGAGTCTATGTTCTCGAAGTCGTTGCAGTACCATCTGAAGATGTAACTCATGCTCCTCTTCTGACTGAGAGTACACGAGGATGTCGTCGATAAACACAATAACACAGATATCGAGGAAATCCTTGAATACTCTATTCATCAGGTCCATGAATGCTGCAGGAGCATTGGTTAGTCCAAATGACATAACCAGGAACTCGTAGTGTCCATACCTGGTGCGGAAAGCCGTCTTTGGAATGTCCTCCTCTCGGATTCTCAACTGATGATAACCCGAACGGAGATCAATCTTAGAAAAGACCGTCTTCCCCTGAAGCTGATCGAACAAGTCATCGATCCTAGGTAATGGATATTTATTCTTCACCGTCAGCTTGTTCAACTCTCTGTAGTCGATGCACATCCTCATAGAGCCATCCTTCTTCTTCACGAACAAAACCGGGGCTCCCCAAGGTGACACACTGGGCCGAATGAACCCTATGTCAAGCAACCCTTGGAGCTGAATCTTTAACTCCTTAAGTTCAGCTGGAGCCATCCTATACGGGGCTTTGGAAACCGGATCCACCCCTGGTGCCAAGTCAATCACAAAGTCAATCTCCCGATGAGGTGGTAACCCTGGAAGTTCTTCGGGAAAAACGTCCAAAAATTCCCGAACCACATTGATGTCCTCTGGCCGAATGGTGTCTGGCCGAGTGGTGTCCACCACCACGGCCACAAATCCTAAGCACCCACCGTGCAACAATTCTCTCGCTGACATAGCCGAGATCACTGGGATCCGAGATCCCTGAACCGAACCCACAAATACGAACGGTTCTTCACTTTCTGGTTGGAAGACCACCATCTTCCTCTTGCAATCAATGCTCGCCGAATATTTAGATAGGAAATCCATTCCTAAAATAATATCAAATTCGACTAAGCTCATCTCTATCAGATCAGCGCTCAACTCTCTACCATCTATCCTGATCGGCATAGACCTAATCCACCTATTGGAGATAACCAATTCTCCGCCAGGTAACAGGGTTCCAAACCCTGATTCATATCTATCAAAGGGTCTACCCAACTTACTAAAGACTCTGGCCGCCACATAAGAACGTGTAGCCCCAGAATCAAACAAAGACCGAATAAAACGAGTCGTTAATAAGAATCTGACCTGTAACAACTGATGGGCTGGCATCTGCATCAGCCTGCGTGATGGCGAATACCCTGGCTGGAGTGGGTACCGCTGGAGCTCTCGGTGCCTCTGGCCGGAGCTGGGGACATTCCCTCTTGAAGTGCCCGGGCATGCCACAATGAAAGCATCCCTGCCCCTTGCACTCTCCCCGATGATGCCTCTTGCAGGTAGGGCACTCGGGATAGGAGAAGCGAGTCTCATTACCACCAGGACGACTCCCTCTGTTCTGGTTCCCCCGGAACCTCTTGTTCTGACTCGAGCCGCCGGAAGCAGTGGGTGCCCTCTTCCTCTGATCAATGGCCGAACCACTACTCCCCCTGCTGAAGCCTGATGCAGGAGGGGTAGGAGCTCCGCCACCAACCGGAGTACTAGCTGACTCTGACATGCACCCCACTGCGCCCTCAGCTCGCAGTGCCTTCTCCACCATCTGAGCGTAGGTGGTGCTGTCGTCGGTGGTAATCATCAGGTCATGCCTGATCTTGGGATTCAACCCGTCCAGATACTTCTCCTTTCTGCTGAAGTCGGTCGGCACAATACCCGAGGCTAACCTCGCCAACCGGTCAAACTGAGTTGTATACTCAGTGACACTCATGTTCTCCCGCTGGGTCAGGTGAACGAATTCCTTTCTCTTGGCGCTTCTAACCGCCTCGTTGTAGTACTTCGCGTTGAAAAGTTCCTGGAACCTCTCCCAAGTCATGGTGGTGACATCGTGAATCTGAGACACCATGTCCCACCATACCAGGGCATCCTCCTGGAACTGGAATGTGGCGCACACCACTCTGTCGTTGCCGGTGACACCCATGAAGTTCAAGATTCTGGTGATCACCGTAAGCCACTGCTCGGCTTTCGACACATCTGGACCTCCCAGGAATACCGGAGGTGCTTGCTTCCGGAACCGCTCATATAAAGGTTCCAATCTGTGGGCCGCCACTACCATCTCGGCACAGGCGGCGAGGGCGAGTGCCGCCGGAACTACCGGCCTTTGGGCTGCGGGAGCACCTGCTGTCTCAACCTCGAATCTCGAGGTCTTGCTCTTCGATCCCGGCTTGCATTTCCGCAAACCGTAACTCCCAATTCGGGGCTCCCCGATCGAGCTGGGGAGCACAGGCAGCCCGTGGCGGGTTCTCATCACCCCGACCACGAGCCCCGCCTCGGGGACCTCTACCTCGGCCCCAGCAGTGGGGGAAACCGAGCTCCCTCTCCACGATTCGACCCCACCGAGTTGCCTCGACTCCCGGTAGTCCGCCCGGCGTCCATCTAGTTAGAACCGCCCGCGAAACCAAGAGTTGGCATATCGTGTCGTATTCAAGGCGAGCTTACTAATGCCGCTTAATTGGAAATTAGAAATGAAACATGCGCCTATTCTACTATCAAAGCTACTAACATGCTTCCTAACAGGCTTTTCTTTTTCATAACTGAATAAAATAAACTACTAAAGCAATAAAGGCTTGCCGAACCGTGAACCGAGCTAGCTGGCGATGATGATTGTACATGTCGTGACGATCTTCTAAGACAACTCCGCGGCTCGATACCAAATTGTAACACCCTAACTAATTTAGGCGTATTACGTGATTTTTAAACGTCTTGTGCGGCTCGTTGCTAATCAACGAGGTTTATGGAAAAACGTGATTAATTAAAATTTTGCTTTTTCATTAAACTTATAAACCATTTTACCAAAAAGTCTCGGGATCCCGATTTATAAAAATATTTACAAACGTTTTTACTATTCAACTTTTACATCAAAATAAGGTCATCTAACGACCGTTACAAAAATCTCACCTGCGTCCCGAGGATCGTACGCTCCGTGCCTAACCGCCCCGAGCATGTACAATCCCATAAGCTCGCTCACGGTCCATCAAGAATCGCCTTGCCTTTACCTACACATGCAACGTAAGCGTGAGTCGACGGACTCGGTAAGAAAAGCATAATAATATCATACATAAAACCGATCGCCGTGTCCAACACGATACCGAGTCCCGCTCGCCATGTCCAACATGGTGCCGAGCACTACCGCCATGTCCAACATGGTACCGAGTTTTGAACGTTCGGGGGACGGCACTATTGACAAGTATCCTCCGATCGGTCGAACCGGTCATACTCCGGTGCTGGTCATACTCCGGCTGTACCGACGGGATAGGTCAATAAGATCGAACCACCAACCGGTGTCGGCTGATCGGTCGAGCCGGTCATACTCATTCTTGGTCATACTCCGGCATGTACCGACGTGACGGGGTTGGGTGGTTCGAAGCCTAAATACATATCTAATGTAAACTAACGTGCTTCCTACATGCACGCTAAACATGTAATCTACATATGCATACCGTTATACTAATCTTACCCGGATTCCGATTTCGTGTGTGCGTCAACCTGACTGGAACTGAAGCTGAACGGCGGATTACTGGCTCCTACACCATAAAAATCACAACGCTATAAGTGACACGCTAAATCACTTCCCGGGGACTAAAACTTGAAACTAAAAGTTTCCCTATCGATAAAAAGCATGGCAATACCCCTAAAAACCCAAAAACGAGGAAAACTAGGGTTCTGAAAAATCCCCCATCCGGAAGTCCGGTTGCCCAACCGGAATTCCGTTTCTGGGAAAATCTGAACCCCCATCCGAACCGGATGCTCAACCGAATTAGGTTCCTCGCAGGCAGCAACCAAAAAAATTCCATATCTTGACCAATTCGAACCCAAATGGTCCCAAACTTTCCAGACCTCCTACATAGGTCCCAAATGACCATTCCAAGGCCTCAAACCTACCCAGAAACCTCACAAGCAAATTTCACCATTGAAGACCAAGCTTTGAGTTCAAGAACTCAAACTTGGTTAAACCCTCTAGCATGCACCCTAGCCTAGTTAATTCTACTTAACTAAGCATAGAAATACCTCTGCAAACTAACAAAAACACCCAGCAATTATACAGAAACAAAACATGCATTTTCTCACCAAAAATCATCAATTTTCACATATAAATTAAAAGCTTGAACAATCTAGCTACTCATGCTTCAAACAACTCATTTAACATCAAAAATCATGCTTTGAACAACTTAAATCAACAACTAAACACAGCAGAAACATCTCTCAAAAATCACATGCATTACCATCCAATTTCATCATTTTTCTTCAAGAATTTAAGGAGAAAGGGACAAGGAAACACATACCACACAAGAGATCAATAAAGATTGCAAACCCAAGCTTGAATCACCACAAAATCCAGCTCTTGAACCCCAAAGCTCTCAGCCGAAAAAGAGAGAGAGTTGTGTGTGTGTGAGTTTTTGAAATTTCCTTTAAATTGACTAAGTGTTGAAAATGTGAGTAAAAGAGAATAAAAGCCATTTATCACATTCTATTTTCAGCCAACAAATAAATAAAATAAACACTTAACATTTATTTTCCATATCATAAATCACATAAGACAAAAATACAAATGGGGCAAAAAGACCATTTTGCCCCTCCACCATAAAATCATGAAAATCATACTAAAGGGGTATTTTTGGGACATTCTAAATTCCCGGCCATTCCCGACATTCCCAATGTCTAAAACCCGTCCCCAAAATACTAACATACTAAGTTGTGATTTCTACTGAGCCAAACGCCGCGTTCCAAAATACCGGACACCGGAAATGCGAAATATAAAAACTGCTGATAACATACTCATGCATATCTGAATTCCATAAATATCCATAATAAATTATTTAAATAGCTATAAATAATTTCCTGATTAACATAAATAACTGCTAATTTCCAAATTAACTAAGCGGGCTTTACATGGCATGCCTCTGACACAATCCCCATAAATCTGGTGACCTTTTCTCCTCTACCAGACACAAGGCAAAAAGGGGGTCACCTATATTAGGGAGCCACATTACTTTGACATTCCTTTTTTTTTTTTCCAATGATAGTGCACGTCCATGTCTGTCGCTATCAGCAGTACAATATCGTACGACAGATTGCTTTTAAGAGTTGGGCCTCACTTACCTAACGCAATAGCTCAAAAGAATGCATGATTAATATATTTTAATTAGCCTATCAGTAGATTTTTTGTTACAATAAACCCGAGTGTGGCCCGGATCCGCCGGACCCATAAGCATGACTGCCTATAAATAAGACATTTTATCTTTTATGTAGGGTTCACGACCTGAATATATATGTTAGAGCTATAGAAATTGTACAGCTAAAGCTAAAGGCATATAAAAATGTTTCATGGAGTAAGGCTCCACGTAAAAAGTTGTGTTCTCTTATTCTCTAATCTATTGTTTTTGCTTAATCTTTCTTAATTAATATCTCGTTTCAAAAACACTCATTAAATAATTATATATGAAAAACAAAAAGTTCAATGTAAAGTAACTAATTCAATCGGCATATATATATTTGTGAATTGGAATATGGTTTCGAAGTAAAGAATTATAGGATTAGGTTTGATACAGCATATAAAATCTGCATTTAAGAATGATTTAATAGAGTATGAGCCAAATAATACAAATTTATTTGATTAACATCCTTGCGTAATAGGTATAACAGCAATAAAGCTTCAAAAAACAAAAAGGATTATTATTATATATATAGACCAGCTAGAGAAAGCAACTTTTAATTTGTTTTGAAGATATATATGTGCTAAAATTGAGAACCCCAGCAAATGCACTACCCGGCTAGTTCCATGGCCCAAGAAATTGCATCACGTGATAACTGGATATTTATTACTCATGAACTTTAAATTAGTATAGTTTTCATGTACACGCAATGTAATGTAAGTAAACTATGATAATATTAATAAACTAAAGCATTTTGAGTTTAAGAAACGTGATTAATGTGTACTATAATATGGGGAGAAAAAGTTAGGTAGAATAGTTAACTTCAGATAATTTAACTATATATATAACAACTATATCATTCAGACTTGATATATCTTATGAAAGTAAAATACAACAATGAAACACTATTACTTGTGCTTGTGTAGTATTATTACTGCATTGTTTCTTCTAGTAAATGTTAGCTCCTACGCAGTAGCAGCAGGAGAATGTGGAAAAGATGCTGGCGGTGCTCTTTGTGCTGAGGGCTTTTGCTGTAGTAACTACGGATACTGTGGTCAAACCGACGACTATTGTGCCCCTGATAAGTGCCAAAGCCAATGCCCAACTCCTTCTCCACCCCCGCCACCATCACCACCGTCTCCGCCACCTCCTCCCTTCACACCACCACCTCCGGCGTCTCCCGAAGATATTAGCAACATCATTACTCCATCAATATTCGAGGAGATGCTTACCTATAGAAATGACCCTCGATGCAAAAGCAATGGCTTCTACGCCTACGATGCCTTCATAACAGCCGCTAGAAATTTTCCAAGCTTTGGTACTACTGGTACTCTAGAAACTCGTAAGAGAGAACTCGCGGCATTCCTTGCCCAAACTTCTCACGAGACCACAGGTAACCATTTTCATTACTGACCCTTGTGTTCCTTATGTTCTTAAAGAAATATATGTAGTTTTTTTCAATTTGCTGATTATGTCTCTTTACGAATTGTATATATACAGGAGGATGGTCAACCGCAGAAGGAGGACCATATGCTTGGGGATATTGCTTTATCAGCGAAGTAGGTCAGCCTGGTTCTTATTGCGTACCTAGCACAGAATGGCCTTGTGTTCCTGGCAAAAAATACTATGGTCGTGGACCCATTCAAATCAGTTAGTAAGTGACCATTGTCTACTATCTGCTGGGAGAATTAATAATATGATCAGTGCTTTTCACATGAATATATAATGCACATGTCATACCTTTTTTAACACTTGTTCATTTGTGATGATATATAACCAGTAATTACAACTACGGACCCGCTGGTCAAGCACTTGGATTGGAACTATTAAGCAACCCAGATCTAGTTGCAACAGACGCAGTTGTTTCATTCAAGACAGCTATATGGTTTTGGATGACTCCACAGTATAATAAGCCATCTTGTCACGACGTTATTGTTGGCGAGTGGATACCGACACCGGCTGACGTGGCAGCTAATCGACTTCCGGGCTATGGTGTCATCACTAACATAATCAACGGAGGTCTGGAGTGCGGCCATGGTGAAGATGACAGGGTTAAAGATAGGATTGGTTTCTATGAAAGGTACTGCGGTATACTTGGAGTAAGCACTGGGGAAAACGTGGACTGTTACTATCAACACTCTTTCGGTTTTAGACTCATGAATGCAAGATCATTTGGAGTGATCAAAATGTCGGTCGACGAATAGGGGTAGTGTATTAATAGTGTATAATGTTTTTTTGTAATGAGTTGTACACGTACGTACTTGTATATATAGCTATATTTATCATATACGGTACGTACACTTAATAAGGTGAGGATATAAATTAATAATAAGCAACTCAACTACTTTTGTGGTTATTCTATTATGAAGATACGATCTGCTCTAATTCTTTTTTTTGTTTTTGCAAAGTAATCTGCTCTAATTCTGTGCACAAACGTTTTACTCTTCCTTTTCATGTGTTCCTGTTGCTCAAAACTTTTTGCAAAAATTCACTCATATCCAAGTACTATTTGTCTTCTAGTGCACAATTTTTTATTAAATGTAGGTATATACAATTACATTAAGTAGATTTTTTGAAATGTATATTAATTACATTGATTTTGTAGAGTCTCATGCTTAACTTTTCTATAACTAATTAAAAACAATATCTCATTTTTACCATCATATGACCAGAGGTTGTTGCATTGGTTCAGAGAGTGTTGAAATGAAAGGTCAAGAAGCATCAGAATTGAAGGAAAAAAAAATATTCTGCCTTATTAGGATCAATACCAAATATTACCGTTGCAAATATTTGCTGTGCAATTTTGTACTATTTTTGACCCTTGTTAGTTGTCCCAATTGAGGAATATTAGTCTGTTATAGCCTAGCCAATAGGATTGATTTCCTTAACTAGGAGTAAATCTTAGAGCAGAAAGTGCCCCATGATTCAAGCCAATGGAGACCCCAACCTCAACAGAAAAGTCCTCTATCAACCCCACAAATGACCCACGAGTGACCATAACAGCCTCTTCTGAACTTTATGCACCTTCCTCTATCCCTACACAAACTGTTATGTCATCACCTTTCCAAAGCCTTGCACTTCTTGCAATTAAACTTGACAGAAAAAATTACCTATTTTCGAAGTCACAAGCTAGTTCTTCCTACCCTATTGGGGCCGTTTGGTATGCAGGTTTCATTACATAGGAATAGGTGTAACATTACTTGGAAAGTGATCAAGGAAATGATAAATCTATCTAGGATAGCAACATTACCGTGTTTGGTTGACTTTGGAATGGAATGTGATAACTTTTTTTTGACAATAATATTTTTTTTTTTGTAAAATACTAATGACTCAATAATATTTTTTTTTTCTTTCTAAGTGTTTAAAATAATTTTTATTTATTATTTTTCATATAATTTTATAAAAAAAAAATTAACACTAATAAATAATTATAAAGAGTAAATTTATATACAAATTGATAATATATAAAAAAAGAAAAATACTTTATTTATCATTTTTTAATTTGAGGGAATTACTTCATATTTTAAATATTTTTATATACATTAGTATTCATATATAAAAAAAAATTAAATGCAAAAGTTTGTGTTAGACTCCCAATAGCATTGGAAAATCATATTGCAAGCTAGTGAAAACCATATTTTCATTGGATTTTCCTTGACAGCCAAACTAAAGCCCACCACTTTCACTTAGCCAACATTAAAATATTAAAAATCTAACCAAACACACTAAACTTTCAGATTCCCAATTTCCACTTCTCCCAATACCGCATACCAAACAACCCTTAAGAGCCTACGGTTTAGAAGGCTACATTCTAAGAATAAAGCTTTATCCTCCACAGTTTGTCGATAAATACTATAGGTGGCTCCATTCCTGGTGCATCATGACAAGTTAACCTGGGTTATGGCATGTAGCATCATACGTACCAATGGATATATTAAGTTGGTTATTAAACTCCATTTAAGAATCGATGTTTGGTCATGTTGTTAGCTACCAAATCTCTCATGAACTCTGGGCCATTCCTGACCGCCTCTACACTACAAGCTCCAAAGCTAGGATTCTTCAACTATGTTTCCAGCTACAATCGCTCAAAAAATGAAGTTTGATAAACATGATTACATTCACAAAATAAAAAATATATCAAATGGTCTCTCTACTAGAGGACAACTCCTATCAGATGATGAGTTGATTCTATATATTTTGGTTTGTCTAGGCCATCCATATGAAGTTGTTGTAATGAATCTAACATGTCGATGTGACACAGTCACTCTGCAGGAAGTCCAGTACATGAAGCAGAGCCATAAAATCTAATTGGAACAACTCAACAACACACAATTGGAGACTTTACTCCTACAAATCTTGCTACCCAGATGCACAAGAATTTCACATTTAGTGGCTCATCTTAAACACCAAATCACTCCTCTAGCCACTCATTTCCTGGTCGTGGACTAGTCACTTCACATGGATTTTTCCTCTCAAATTGAAGTCCGATGTCAAACAAACCTTCATAAATTTTCAAAAATTTGTTGAAAGAAAATTTGATGCCAAAATCAAAACACACCACTCAAATTGGGGAGGTGAGTACAGAAGTGTGGTCACTTTTCTTGCATCTATAGGCATCCACTTTTTCATCCTTGTCTATTACACATGCTTAAAATGAAAAATTGAAACAAAAACATAGGGCACGTTATCCAATTGGGATCACTCTACTTGTGCAAGATTGCACTCCTCTTAAATTTTTGTGGGATGCCTTTAGTACTACCACTTTCTTAATCAACCATCTCTCCACCCCTACTTTAGCTCATAAGTCTCCACTTTAAATATTATTCAATCATTCCAAATCTGATATTCCTTAAGATATTTTGTTGTGCATGTTTTCCTCATTTACGTGCCTATAATAATCACAAACTTATATTTGTTCTACCAAATGTTTTTTCTATTGATTATAGTCCTAACCAAAAAGGCTATCGTTGCCTTCGCACTAGTGGTCGGATTTATAGTGCCCATAGTGTATTATTTAATCAATTGGAATTTCCATTTTCAACTGGTTTTGGCTCCAATCAGTCCACCACATCTCATTCCAGTAACATATCCTCTGACTTCTATTAAAACCATTAGTTACCATTTGTTACACCTAACACTCATGATGATAGTGTACCAACCACTACAACTAATGCTTCTCAAGGCTCAACAAGCCGTACAACACCTTTTTCATCTTTAGATTCAGCATCAACTCTTGTTTAGCATAGTAGTCCAAGCACAGTAAGCTCCTATCCCACCATTCACCTAGAAGTTCATCTACAAATTTTGTCTTCATCACCCCAAACTATCCTTCCAACTACCCCTGCACCTAGTTACCCAATGATCACTCACTCTAACGCTGTCATATTTAAACTAAAGACTTACCTTGCTTCCATTCTAAAAGAACCCTAACTACCTGACCTATCCCTTACCACCCCTGACTCTATCACTGCTTCCCTTGCTCTTCTCGAATGAAAAAATGCCATGGACACAGATTTTTATGCCTTAATCTAATACAAAACATGGAACCTTGTTCCCTTCTTGTATCACATGCATGTTGTCTATAATAGATGGATCTTTCACCTCAAATTTGACTTAGATGGTACTGTCCAAAGATGCAAATCTCGCCTTGTTGCTAAAGGCTTTCAAAAAATGTGCAGAATAGATTTCTTTGAGACATTTAGTCCCATTGTCAAACCCTCCATCATTTGAGTTATCCTTTCCTTAGTTGTCTCCAATGATTGGAATGTCCAAGCGATTGACATTAGCAATTCCTGGTAAGTTAGATGAAGAGGTGTACATGACCCAACTTGAAGGTTACACGCATCCTAACTTTCCTCACTATGTTTGCAAGATCGAGCCATTTATGGACCTAAGAAAGCTCCTCAAGCATGGTTTGATACTCTTCTCACTTTCTTCCTTCATCTTTGTTTTCAAAACTCTTTCTCGGAGAATTCCCTCTTTTATTACTGTCATGGCGATGATCAACTTTATGTGCTTATTTATGTTGATGATATTTTACTCACCAGCAACAACACTTCTCAAGTTCTGCATATTATCTCTCAACTAAACATGCAATTTGCTCTCAATTCTCTTTGTTTAGTCACATTTTTTCTTGGTTTTGAGACAATTAGTGAGCAAGAAGGATTACACTTGTATCAAACCAAATATTCTCTTCATCACGTTAAAAAGACTCACATGCTAGGGGTCAAGACATATCTAACTCCCATGATTCAGAGTAACAAAATGCACTTGAATGACAGTGAACCTTTTGAAGATGTTAAACAAAACAGGAGTGTTATTAGGGCACTACAATACCTCACACTAAGCAGGCCTAATATAGCTTATTCGGTTAATAAGCTAAGCCAATTTCTTTAAGCTCTAACAAAGAAACATTGGCTAGCTTGTAATAGAATATTGAAATACATTATAGGGACAATAGGTGAAGGAATTCAATTTGTCAAATCCACCACTCCCACCATTGAAAGCTACTGTGACTCCGATTGGTCGAGTTCCATTGATGACAGAAAATCCACCTCCAGTTATTATGTTAACTTTGGTGGTAATCTGATCAGTTAGAGTTTGAAAAAACAAAAATCAGTTGCTTTCTCAAGCACAGAAGCCGAATACAGCATTGGCTCAAACATGTATTGAAATAACTTGGTTGTAGTTGTTGTTCAAAGAAATCTGTATAAACACACTAAACATGTTGTTATATGATGTGGTAATTTTGGAGCCAAACAACTTGCATCTAATCTTGTATTTCCCTTAATAATAAAGCACATAGAGATAGTTGCTCATTTCATTAGAGACAAAGTTATGAACAAGAATATAGAAGTGAGATATGATCCACTGAAGAGAAAATAGCAGACATCTTGACCAATTCATTGCCAATCACTACCTTTCATTATTTGAAAAATAAGCTAACTGTCTCACCTTCTCCACAACATAAATTGAGGGGGCATGTTGAAATGAAAGGTCTAGAAGTATCAAAATTGAAGGATAAAGAATATTTTGCAACATGAGGATCAATACCAAATATTGTAGTTCCAATTTCTTGTGTAATTTTGTACTATTTTTGGCACCTGTTAGTGGTCCCAATTGTGGGAATATTATTCCATTACAGCCTAGCCAATAGGATTGATTTCCTTAATTTTTGTTTTTTAGTTTAAAATGTATCATTATACCTTTGTATTCTTTGAGTTGGAAATATAATAAATAGAGGAGTAAATTTTGCATAGCCACTTTCCTGCCTATTTTAGCTCAGAGAAAAATAAAAGTTATGTTTGAGTAAGATATTTTTGTTTGAATATATTTTACATCTAGTGTAAATATATATATTTTTTAATTAAGTAACTAAGTTAAACATAGAAGCTCAATTTTTTTTATTATTGGTCATTTAATCAAAATTTAACTGTTAAATATATCTAATGTTACATGTGTTTCTAAACAAGTGACATGTGGCATAATAAGGAAGAGATAATCTCATTAAAACTCCTTAACAAAACTCAACACTGAGAAGTTTTACTGATCCAAGATAAGTTAGGACCAAGAAGCATGTAGAGATCCGCCTTGCCTTGTCCTAACTTCTTCGACACAGAAGCCTCATTACCATTCCAGTACCCAAAGTGGTCCCAGTTGAAAGCTACCCAAGTGATACCTAGATGGGTACTCGAACGGCCTATGACAGACGCTGACTGCCCAAAATTATTGACAGTTATACTTATTCTGACAAAGAATCGGATCTTGTCCCCTGTGTCTAGACATGGTAGTATGCGTACCTTATACACCTTTTTGCCAGACAATTATTCCAAGCTTCTACTTTTAAAGGTTAAACCTTTTGGCGACGCGCGTCTACTTCGTATAATGATCCCCTATTGTCCAGCTATTGCAATGCCCGAGCATTATTCCTTCCAAGGGGGCCCAACATTTAGCTCTTTTTGCATGTAATTTACCCCATTAGAAAGCTTTAAGAAGGAACCCTAGGTGGGCCATGGGCATGTTGTTGGATATATTTTACCAGGATCTAGATTTACTAACAAGTATGTTTCATTAACATCCTAATATGAATTCTAAAACAATGACATAAACACATATAAAGTTTAGGAAACCTTACATTGGGTGCAGCGGAATATAATGACTCCTTCCGTTCAGATCTCTAGCCCTTGATTCCTTTATGTAGCAGAGCATCACCAAGATCTGAACCTGGAGCTCTTTCTCTCCTTCCTTTGATGCTGATTCTCCTTCTTATTGGTTGATTTTCCACAGTCTTACACACTATGATTGAGATACCACTTGATGTGTGTGGGCACTCACTCATTCACTCAAGGAATTCGAAATTTAGAGAAGAAAAGAAGAGAGAAGTGGTTCGGCCTATAGAGAAAAGAATAGGAGGCTCAATTTTCATCTGACAGAATTCAAGTGTGAATGAGAGCCATCACTATCTATCTATAGGTAACCACCTAGGTTTAAGTTAGAATTATTTGGCATTAAAATAATGAAAAAATAAATGATAAAACCCTATAAGTGTGGCCGGCCATGGGCCTTGGATAATGGGCCTCACTTATGCAATTTTGCTGTTTTATCATTCCTGCATCTGATTTTCTCAAAAACGTAAATTTTCAAATTCAACCATTTAAATGCCAATTCTTATTATTTAATAACTAAAAATTAATTATTAAATAATATTGTCATTTAATATATTTATTAATTAGACATATAAAGTCTCTTAATTAATAAATAAACCGAGAATCTCTTTTCTTTACAATTTCGCCCTTGCTTAGTGAAAATTCACAAAGTACACATAGTCTAACTTTAGAATTATAATTGATTAATCAAAATCAATTAATTGAGTCTTACAAGCAGTATGGTCTCAACTAGTATGGGGACCATGGGTCTATATATCCGAGCTTCCAATAAGTAGATCAAGAATTTATATCTTAAATTCACTGACTTATTAATTCTTCGTTGAATCCACGCAGAGAACTTAGAATTGCACTCTCAGTATATAGAACGCTCTATATGTTCCACGATATAGATACGTCATTAGTTATCCATTGTTATAATCCTAATTTGATCAAAGATCCTCTAATAGATGATCTACCTTGAATAGGCACTAAGTTACCGTTACACCTTCAATGTATTTTATCCTTAAAACACTTAGCTCTGTATAAATGATATTTCAGCGAAATGAAATGAGATCTCCACCATTTATCTCTGTTTAGCCAAGCTCGGAGGATATCATCGTTTCACTTCTAAATCCCTATAGAAGTTATAGATTCCATATTTATGTTAGTGCTCCCACTCAATTATACTATCATGTTCCCAAAATATACGCATCACCCTGACCCAAAAGTAGGCCTAACTAACAAATCAAAGAACATGTATAATACTCTTGAGATCGAACCTAAACATATCAGGATTAAGATCATTTGATCTATGATCAACAGGTGATATTGAATTGAATAGATAATACGGTAAATTTTAATATATCTAATCAAAGTTCAATATCGGTCCCTTCCGATCTATACTCCATACATCCGATGCTGGTAAACTTTGCCAATGTCCTGGAAAGGACATAACACTTATCCAAGGTGTAATAATACCTATCGCTGATTATCATGTAGTGTAAATCCAGTGAACTGACAAATCAGGGAATAGACTTTCGAACATATAATTAAGATTATATTCCACTGTGTTGACAACACTATAATCATTAACAAATTGATATGTTTTGGACTTAAATAGAATTCATACATTATATGTATATAATCATGAAATAAATCATGTGAACCATGCAACATTAAATGTTATTTCTCATCTTTATTAATAAGTAAATCTGATTATATTGAAATAAGTTTTATTTAGGGCATAAAACCCAACAAACTCCCACTTGCACTAATATAAAACAAAAGTTCATTTCAAATAATCTCAACACCTTGATATATAAATCAAGTGTAGTAGTAGTAAACTCCTCGTAATAGGATCTGACAGGTTGAATTAACCACAACCTCTCCTCCACCATTACTCTTCCTTAATCACAAAATCATTGATAATGTGAAATTCCTCTCTATATGTCTACTCTCTTGGGATACTGGATTCTATACCTTTGGCAACTACTTTTGGTTAATCAGGAAATTAACACTAGTAGTTAAGACAGGTTGGAACGGTGCCACAATTGTATAGAACTTTTCTTAGACTGAATAAGTACCTTTCTTGCAACTTTAACATTCAGTCCCTCTCTGGTAGACCTAGAGATTTTAGATAGGTTTTAACACTTCTCCAAAATCACTACTCCACCCCCAGAGTAATCACCATCTTATCAGCAGACTTTCTAGCACAAAGGCAAGTCTCAAAATCTGATGTGGTGTAGTCTATAAGAGTTTTAAACACACCCTTATTGACTAAGATATAGTTCCTATTCTTAATCTTAAGATTTACTTGATTGTCTTCCAATGTTCTTCTCCTGGATTAATCTGATACCTACTCATTAGTCCCACTCAACAGTAGGTGTCTGGTCTAAGGCATACTAAAGCATATCTGAGACCTCTCACTGTTGATTTAAGATATTCTTTCATGGCTTTATCTTTTCTGGAATAGTTGAGACTTTTCCTTTGATAAATAAAATCTATGCCTAGAAGTCGAGAAGCTTTATAGATTGCCATTAGAAAGAAAATGCTTCAGCATCTTACTAAAGTAAGTTGCTTGCACTAGAGTAAGTAATTACCAGGTATACCACAAGCCATAGGTTTAGATAAACTCAAACCTATAATACTAGGAACAAGAAGTTTTGTTAAGTCCATTGAATAGACTTATTAACGAAAATTTCCTTTTATGTCCTTGTAATAGAAAACTTTAGGTTATTCCATGTGAATGGATCAAACCATAGTTTTGTTGGCTTTCTTCTTAGTTTCTTATTTTGACAATCCATTACTTGTTTAAACTCATAATGGATTTTAATCACTAGTGTCTTCCAAGTCATAAGAAGTGAAGTTCCTGAAAACTCTCCCACTACGATAAGGTACCGTGAATTATGTCTAAGAAACTAAATGGTATTGATCTCTTCGGTTGTGTCAAAACAATAGAGACACTGGGATCATCATATGGAATATGATGATAGAACACTTTTGGAATCAAGAAAAAAAATATCTCCTTTATTTGCTACTTTATTTTTCAGACTTAGTCATTTTCTTAGAAAAGTAGTATTTGTTTAAACAAACACTTTCTTATCTATTGACTATGGGATGGTCCACCACTAATCACTTAGAATAGCTAACAAACCATGGTTAACAGTTCTAGCTTTTCTTAAGATTTTGGTTAGGTCATCCATGAATCTAGTAATGATTTACATTAAGTATACAACCATTACATCATTCTGAAATTGTATTACCATAGAAGGACTTAGGCAATGACTAGTAACTAATCATCAATATGCAAATCGAAATTTCTAGGGAGGTAAGTTTGGATATAATTCAAAAATTAATTTAATGATCTTTGAACTGCATATTTACTAACTATTTCTCCACCCCTATCAGTTCGCAAGATCTTTAACCACTTACCTTAATGGTTTATCACCATTGCTAGAAATTCATGAAATTTCAAACATTTCAAATTTCTTTTGCATAAGGTAAAATCTAGAGTGATCGTTTTAAGAATACAACAAAAAACTCATATCTACCCCTGAATGTACATCCATCTGTGAATGAGATGAACTACTTTCAGTGGGTATAGACATATTAACTCTTTGCAGAGATTGATCTTCTCAAAACAACTATGAACAAGATACAAATGCCATAGATTAAAGAAAACGTGGTTGTGTCTTTTGATGACTTAGGTATAGTTACATTAAAGAGTTCTTAGAATAGTGCAAGTGGATCCTGGTCACAGAATACTAAACTCATATTCCATACAGTTTGAATCCATTTATAGAAGATGGATACTAAACACTTGTGAAAGTGAAACTGTATTGTAAAAAATTATTTGGAATCTAAAATTTAAAGTCAAAGACTTAAATTTATACCAAATATAATGAGTAATTCTTTCTTGGACCACCACTACTAATATAACTCTAAGTCTGATTCGCCCATACAAGTAGGAGATATCTAAGATTGAGGATTTAAATCATTTTGGGATAGAATTTCCGGAAAATAATCAAAAATGTCATTCAATTTCTTAAGAGAAAAAATAGAATGACATGAAATGATATAATGACCATTCATCCAATGATATGTTATTGAGCTAATTCGAAATGAATAAGCTAAGAGGAATTAGGATAATTTCGTATTTAAATAAGAATCCAACGATGCTCCAATTAGCGAGAGTCAAAGTAATCTTATTTATACAATCTTCTTGTTTCATATTGTAAATACTACTCTAAGGTGTCATCAATTGATGAATAACTAGATGTTGCATTTACAATATTTATCTATCGAGATCTAACATTATTATGTTGGTTTAATGGATGACAATCCATTAAGGATTTGTCCCATTAAAACAACAAGGCTAGTTAGACCAACAATGAAGATTTGAAATTAAACTACAAATAATAACAGAAAATAACATGGTTCAATATAAATTCATACACAATTCAGAAATTATCAAGCATTTAGCAAATAACAAAGACATGTGAAAATACAAAACAAGCATATCTTAAATAATTTCTAAGGTTTCCAACAAACTGATACAGTGTCCCGGTAGGCGAGAGTCAAAGTATCATTCATTGAATAGAGTTGTCAGCTCATCTAAAATGCAAACCATTCTAGCAACCTTTTATTCGATCAAAATAAGAATCCAACGTTGTCCGCGTAGGCGAGAGTCAAGGTTGTTCTCATTTTATGAGCTTTCACCATTGTTTCATGTTTTATAAGTTTATCTCTAAGTAATCACCGTAGGGGAGAGTCTAATAGAGACGAAAACTTACAAAACACTTATCAAATGAGATCTTACGGTGTTAAATGCGTTCAACGAATAACCATCCATAAGGGGGACGAAGTCTAGCGTCTCGAGGTTATATTGAAAACATTTAACTATTGTAAGACCAACAATGGAGATCGAATGTCCTAATAACAATAAAGCTCATTATTAAAAAAAAAAATTGTATTTTCTTCTAATATTTATTTTAATCAATTTATTTTAAATATATATATTTATTTAATTAAAATTACCAATTTAGAATGAAAAATTCTAAATATAAATTTTAATTTAATATTTATAAATTATACTTAGATGGATATGAAAATAACATGAATTATTTCCATCTTAGTAATAATTTCCAATAAATATTTAGAAAAATTATTCAATTTAAGTTGTTTCAAAATTAATTTACAACTCAAATTTAATTTTTCTATAAATATATATTGCATTTCGAAATATTGAAGTATTTAAGAATACATTTTTCGAAATTGCTCATTAAAATAAAATCAAAATAAATCCTGGAAAAAATTACTCTAATTTAATGTTGGCCCAAAATTAATTAATAAAATTAATTTACAACAAAAATTATAATTTTCCTATTTAATTAAATATATAAGAAAAATTTCAAATATTTAAGTATCATGATGAAAATCAACTTAAATATTAATTTTCTATTTAATTAAATACACTAGAAAAATACTTCAAGCAAAACAGATAATATCTATCTAGACTTTCATTGACTAATTAATTCATTTTCTAATTAAATATATTTTACTTCATTTATTTTAATTAATCATTAAATGAAAAACTCATTGATTTAAGTTGGTCCAAAATTAAAATAAATAATTTACAACTTTAATCTATTTTTCAAATAAAATTCGAAATTTCTGCATTTAAGAAATGCAATTTCGAAATTGTGGAAAAAGGATTAATAAAATAAAATATATTTTGAAAATTATTTAAATTTAAGTTATTTGAAATAAGATTTCAAACTTAAAATAATTTTTAATTTTAATTAAATAACATGAAAATAATAATATTTAAGTATCATGATGAAAATCAACTTAAATATTTAAATTTTCAATTTAATTAAATGTATTAAATTCAAGAAATAAATAATTAAGTATAGAGAAGACTTAATTATTAATTCTAATTTAATACTTGAAAAAATATACTTAACTTAGATTGTACCAAATTAATTATTAAACAATTAATTTCACAATCTATGATATTTTCCTAATTTAAATATTAGAAAAAATAACTAGTTCTAGAAATAACTATCTAGAATAATTTCATTTACTAAGTGTTTTTCTAAAATTAACTTTAAAATATTAAATGAAAAAAATAAATTTCATATATTTTAAAAGTTAATTATGTTGCTAATTCAATTTTAATTAGGTTAGACTAATATAATTAACCTAATACAATTATTTAAATAAGGCAAATGGGCCTTCACAATTGGGGTAGTTCATGTGAGGAGGAGCTGGGTTCAGTATGTCGTACCCACTTCTATTGGCCCCCAACTCTCACACAAGGCCCAAAAGAGAGGAATTTAACCTTTAAATAAACAATGGTTATTCATTGAATAAGCTCAATTCTAATTGGGCCTAAATAAATTTACTTATGTCAAAATTTATTTTAGCAACCCAGTCCATTTACTTAGTCAAACTGAAATAGGCTTCCTATATGCATCTAAGCCCAATAGCAAACATATAGGCTCAAACAGGTCAAATGATTTGGATGGGCCCTATCATGTTACTAGGTTTACACAGATGAAATAAATTGCAAAATTTACCTGTTACAAATTATTTATAAGATATATTGACAATTGGACTATGATTAAAATTAGATCATTGGATCTGTCAACAAGTTAATCATAGCAATTTAGATCAAATAAATAATAGGTTTTGTAAAAAAAGATTTTGAATACATAATAATATAATCAAACAATACAAACAAATAACTGATCTGGAATATCTGGAAAGTAAGCTAAAATATCTCAATTTTAAAATTTAAAAATAAAATTAAATTTTAAAATAAATATCTTAACTAGAATTCAAATTTAGGTTGATAGAGAATATTTGAAAAAATTCAAAATTCAACAAACTCCTAAATTTCTTAAATTCTAATAAAAAATTAAAAATATCTAACCAATTTTTCAAATATCAAGTTTATTCAAAATTTAAATTTATTTAAAATTTCTAATAAGATAATATAATATAATATCTTGAATTTTAAATTTAGATATTTTATTATATTCTGAGTCTTATAATTTAATAAATTAAATATTTCATAATTAAATTAATTGAAAAATAAGATATTTTATATGGTTAGAATATTTAAAAAAAATAATAAAATAATAAGTTTGAAAAATTTATGGTTTGAAACCCTAAAATATCTATTCAAACTAAACTAACCAATTTTTCAAATCTTCATGTTATTTTTGCCAAAATATAGTTTTAATAAAAAAAATGTCTAATAAGATAAAATGTTAAACATAACATATTCATAATCTTATAATTTTAATTAATAAAATATATTTTAAAAATAACAAATTTGAAAATATGATATGGTTAGCAAATTTTGAAATTGGTACAAGATTATTTTTTAAAAGATAATATTTTCATATCAAAGTAAGATCATTTAAAAAATAATGTCTGATCTTATAACTAAAATAAAATAATCTAAAATTTAAAAAATAACCATAAGGCTCCTTTGTGGGAAATCAAATTTTCAAAAATCAAAGCCTACTAATATCAGAAACTAATTTTAATTAATTAAAAAATTAATAAAAATTAATTTATTCTGAAAATTAGATTTTTAATTGAAAATTTAGATTCTACACAAAATTCTACCAAAAATTGGCTTTTGTTTCAATTAAAAACGATTTTTGAATCAAAAGTTATGACAAAAACAAGTTTGAAGCACAGGGGTATGCATTGCATGCCCCTGCGCGCGCGGATGCAAGGGAAGCGCCCAGGATTGAGGCTACAAGCAGCCCCATTTGACCAAGCATCTTGGGCGCGAGCTGCCCTTCAGACAGCAGCGTGTCCGAGCAGATCCGAGGCTCGTGCGCGCGCGTGTGTGCATTCAAATCCTGATATTTTCGTTAAACTTCAAAAAATCATAACTAATTCATAAATATCCAAATTAGGTTCTGTAAAAGCCTAAATTTATTAATTTTTCGTCTATTTTTCAGAAAAAATAATTCCAGATCGAAATAAAAAATATTTCAGTAACATATATTGCAATTTCTAAACTATCATCAAATAACCACATAAACCACATGAAACCATCCAAATCAACACATAACATCGTTTTAATTCATATTTTATGAAAGTAAATCATTACCATGGCTCTGAGGCCAGTTTTTGGATATATTTTACCAAGATCTAGATTTACTAATAAGTATGTTTCATTAACATCCTAATATGAATTCTAAAACAATGAAATAAACACATATAAAGTTTAGGAAACCTTACATTGGTTGCAGCAAAATATATTGACTCCTTCCGTTCAGATCTCTAGCCCTTGATTCCTTTCTGTAGCAGAGCATCACCAAGATCTAAACCTGGATCTCTTTCTCTCCTTCCTTTGATGCTGATTCTCCTTCTTGTTGGTTGATTTTCCACAGTCTTACACACTATGATTGAGATACCACTTGATGTGTGTGGGCACTCACTCATTCGCTCAAGGAATTCGAAATTTAGAGAAGTAAAGAAGAGAGAATTGGTTCGGCCTATAGAGAAAAGAATAGGAGGCTCAATTTTCATCTGACAAAATTAAAGTGTGAATGAGAGCCATCACTATCTATTTATAGGTAACCACATAAGTTTAAGTTAGAATTATTTGGCATTAAAATAATGAAAAAATAAATGATAAAACCCTCTAAGTGTGGCCGGCCATGGGCCTTGGATAATGGGCCTCACTTATGCAATTTTGCTGTTTTATAATTCCTACATCTGATTTTCTCGAAAATGCCAATTTTCAAATTCAACCATTTAAATGCCAATTCTAATTATTTAATAACTAAAAATTAATTATGAAATAATATTGTCATTTAATATATTTTTTAATTATACATATAAAGTCTCTTAATTAATAAATAAACCTAGATTCTCTTTTCTTTACAATTTCGCCCTTGCTTAGTGAAAATTCACAAAGTAGACATAGTCTAACTTTAGAATTATAATTGATTAATTAAAATCAATTAATTGAGTCTTACAAGCAGTATGGTCTCAACTAGTATGGGGACCATGGGTCTATATATCCGAGCTTCCAATAAGTAGATCAAGAATTTATATCTTAAATTTACTGACTTATTAATTCTTCGTTGAATCCACGCAAAGAACTTAGAATTGCACTCTCAGTATATAGAACACTCTATATGTTCTACGATATAGATACGTCATTTGTTATCCATTGTTATAATCCTAATTTGATCAATGATCCTCTAATACATGATCTACATGTTGGGTTTTATGCCCTAAATAAAACTCATTTCAATATAATCAGATTTACTTATTAATATAGATCAGAAATAACATTTAATGTTGCATCGTTCACATGATTTATTTCATGATTATATGTACATAATGTATAAATGCATCTGAAACCCTTTTCACATACTTGATCCTGCTTATTGTGCCGTCAACACATTGGAAAGTAAACATGACTATGTGAATAAAGTTTCCTAGATTTATCAGACATAGGGTTTTACTGATATGATAATCTACAACAGAGTTTACTTGCATTTGGAGAAGTGCTATGTTCTTTCCAGAGCATTGGTCATAGTTCTTGATAGATTTTATTTAGGACCATTTAGTTTTTGGGCTTATTCAATTAATAACAGTTGTTCTTATTAAGGTTAAATTCCTCTCTTTTGGGCCTTGTGTGAGAGTGGGGAGCCATAGTAGTGGGTACGACATACTGAACCCAGCACCCCCTCACATGAACCACCCCAATTGTGAATGCCCATTTGCCTGATTTGAATAACTGTACTAGGTTAATTAAACTAGTTTAACCTAATAAAATTGATTAGCAACATAATTAATTTCATTTATTTTGAAATTAATTTAAGAAAATTATAGTTTAAAGAATTTTTTATTCTAAGCTAAACTATATGTATTTTCTTGTATTTAATTAAATATAGAATTATAACCATCTAGATTCTTTCTGAAGCTTAATTTAAATTTTTCATTAAATATTCCTATTTAAGTTGATATTTAGTTATCTACAACTAACTAACTTAAATCTGAATATCTTTTGGATTTAAAATTTCAAAAAAAAAAATTATGTTGAGGAATTTTAGGTATTGGTTATTAAGATTCTTTAAGATATTTTATTTAAGTTAATATCTTTTCGAATATTAACTTAAAATAGAATATTTTAGATATTTTTTTTAGGTTAATATCTTTTCGAATATTAACTTAAAATAGAATATTTTTTAAATTAAGTGATTACAACTTAATTTTTGATATTTAATTAAATTTAAATTTGAAAATATTTAAGTTCTAGATTTTTTCTAATACAACTTAAATTAGATATTTTTTCAAATTTTGTGGAAAAGATACTTAGTCAAATAAGATATTTTCTAGATAGTTATTTCTAGACTACTTATTATTTCTAATATTAAATAGGAAAATATTATACATTGTGAAATTAATTATTTATATAATTAATTTTGGTACAATTTATTTTAAGTATATTTTTTCTAGTATTAAACTAGAGATTAATAATTAAGCCTTCTCTACACTTAATTATTTATTTCTTGAATTTAATACATTTAATTAATTTGAAAATTAAATATCTAAGTTGATTTTCATCATCATACTTAAATATTTCTTTTTCATGACACTTAATTAAATAGAAAATTATTTTTAGTTGAAATTTATTTTTTCAACTAAATTTAAATAATTTTCAAAATATATTTTTTCTTTATTTTATTAATCAAATTTCGAAATTGCATTTCTTAAATGCTGGAATTTCGAATTTTATCTTGAAAAATAGATTAAGTTGTAAATTAATTATTTATTTTAATTAATTTTTGGACCAACTTAAATCAATTATTTTTTTCATTTATTGATTAATTTAAAATAAATGAATTAAAATATATTATTAGAAATTGAATTAATTAGTCAAAGGAAAATCTAGATAGGTGATATTTTTGCTTGAAGTATTTTTCTAGTGTATTTAATTAAATAGAAAATTAATATTTAAGTTGATTTTCATCATCATACTTAAATATTTGAATTTTTCTTATATCTATTTAATTAAATAGGAAAATGATATTTTTTGTTGTAAATTAATTTTATTAATTAATTTTGGGCCAACATTAAATTAGAATAATGTTTCCAGGATTTATTGTTTATTTTAATATGCATTTTTTCAGAAATTGTATTCTTAAATACTTTAATTTTTCGAAATGCAATATATATTTATAGAAAATCAAAATTTGAGTTGTAAATTAATTTAAATTAATTTTGTAACAACTTAAATTAAATATTTATTGGAAATTATTACTAAGATGGAAATAATTCATGTTATTTTCATATCCATCTAAGTAAAATTTATAAATATTAAATTAAAATTTATATTTAGAATTTTTCATTCTAAATTGGAAATTTTAATTAATAAATATATATTTAAAATAAATAGATTAAATAAAGAGAATCAAAGAAAATACAACTCTCTTTAAATAATGAGCTTTATTATTAAGATATTCGATCTCCATTGTGGGTTTTACACCGCGTTTGTTTTAGTGAGTAATCCTCCCTAATGGAGGAACGTTCATTAGCAATTTTGTACCGTTTAACCTCGCATGATAAGTAGTTTGTAAGTGTTTTGTATGGTATGGATCACCCTTATGGTGGCGACCATACTTGACTTGCAAATTATGAAACAATGGTGGAAGCTCATAAGATAGAATTGCCTTGACTCTCGCCTAAACGGGACAACGCTGAATTCCAATCTTGATCGAATAAAAGGTTGCTAGAATGTATAACATTTTAGACGAGCTGACAACTCTATTCACTGAATGGTAGCTTTGACTCTCGCCTAAACGGGACACTGATATCCGTTTGTTGAAAACCTTGGAAATTATTTAGGATTGTAAGTTTTAGTATTTTCACTTGTCATTCCTACTTGCTGTATGCTTATAATTTCTGAATTGTGTATGAATTTATATTGAACAATGTTATTTTCTGTTATTAAGTTGTAGTTTAATTTCGAATCTTCATTGTTGGTCTAACTTGGCTTGTTTATCTAATGAGATAAATCCCTAGTGGATTTTCACCATTAGACATACATAATAGTGTTAGATCTCGAAATATAAATATTGTATATGCGACATCTAGATGTTCATCAATTTATGACACCTTAGACTAGTATTTTTACGATATGAAACAAGAAGATTGTATAAATAAGATTACTTTGACTTTCGCTAATCAAAGCATCGTTGGATTCTTTTTTTAAACGAAATTATCCTAATTCCTCTTAGCTTATTCATTTCGAATTAGCTCAATAACATATCATTGGATGAATGTTCTATAAATCATTTCATGTCATTCTATATTAAATGACGAATATGATTATAATCCCGAAATTCTATTCCCAATTGATATAAATCCTCAATCTTAGAAATCTCCTACTTGTATGGGCAAATCTGACTTAGAGTTTGTATTAGTAGTGCTGGTCCAAGATAGAATTACTCATAATATTTGGTATAAATTTAAGTCTTTGACTTTAATTTTAGATTCCAAATAGAAATTTTCTTATATTTCTAATTACAGAATACAATACAGTTACACTTTCTCAAGTGTTTAATATCCATCTTCTATTAATGGATTAAAACTGTATGGAATATGAGTTAGGTATTCTGTGACCAGGATCCACTTGCAGTATTCTAAGAACTCTTTGATGTAACTAAACCTAAGTCATCAAAAGACACTACCACATTTTTTTTAATCTATGGCATTTGTATCTTGTTCATAGTGGATTTGACAAGATCAATCTCTGCAAAGAGTTAATATGCCTATATCCACTGAAAGTAGTTTATCTCATTCGCAGATGGATGTACATTCAGGGGTGGATATGAGTTTTTCGTTGTATTCTTAAAACGATAACTCTAGATATACCTTTTAGCAAGAAATTTGAAATGTTTGAAAAATTTCATTAATTTCTAGCAATGGTTAAAACCATTAAGGTAAGTGGTTAAAGATCTTGCGAACTGATAGGGGAGGAGAAATAGTTAGTAGATATGCAGTTCAAAGATCATTAAATTGATTTTTGAATTATATCCAAACTTACCTCCCCAGAAATTTCGAGTTGCATGTTGATGATTAGTTACTAGTCGTTGCCTAAATCCTTCTATGGTAATACAATTTCAGAATGATGTAATGGTTGTATACTTAATGTAAATCATTACTAGATTCATGGATGACCTAATCAAAATCTTAAGAAAAGCAAGAATTGTTAACCATGGTTTGTTAGCTATTCTAAGTGATTAGGGGTGGACCATCTCATTGTCAATAGATAAGAAAGTGTTTGTTCAAACAAATACTACTTTTCTAAGATAATGATTAAGTCTGAAAACAAGTAGCAAATAGAGGAGATATTTTTCTTAATTCCAAAAGTGTTCTATCATCTTATATGACATATGATGATCCCACTGCCTCTGTTGTCTTGTCACAACCGAAGAGATCAATACCATTTAGTCTTCTTAGACATAATTCACGGTACCATGTCGTAGTGGGAGAGTTTCTAGCAACTCACCTTCTCATGACTTGGGAGACACTAGTGATTAAAATCCATTGTGAGTTTAAACAAGTAATGGATTCTCAAGATAAGAAACTAAGAAGAAAGCCAAAAGAACTATGGTTTAATCCAGTCACATGGAATAACCTAAAGTTTTCTATTACAAGGACATAAAAGGAAATTTTCGTTTATAAGTCCATTCAATGGACTTAACAAAACTTCCTATTCCTAGTATTCTAGGTTTGAGTTTATCTAAACCTATGGCTTGTGGTATACCTGGTAATTACTTACTCTAATGCAAGCAACTTACTTTAGTAAGATGCTGAAGCATTTTCTTTCTAATGGCAATCTATAGAAGCTTCACAACTTCTTAGACATAGATTTTATTTATCTAAGGAAAAGTCTCAACTATTCCAGAAAAGATAAAGCCATGAAAGAATTTCTTAAATCAACAGTGAGAGGTCTTAGATATGCTTTTGTATGCCTTAGACCAGACACCTGCTGTTGAGTGGGAACAATGAGTAGGTATCAGATTAATCCAGGAGAAGAACATTGGAAGACAATCAAGTAAATCTTAAGATTAAGAAGAGGAACTATATGTTAGTCTATAAGGGTGTGTTTAAAACTCTTAGACTACACCATATCAGATTTCGAAATTTGCCTTTGTGCTAGAAAAATCTTTCTGATAAGATGGTGGTTACTCTGGGGGTGGAATAGTGATTTTGGAGAAGTGTAAAAACCTATCTGAAGTCTCTAGGTCTACCAGGGAGAGACTGAATGTTAAAGTTGCAGGAAAGGTACTTATTCAGTCTAAGGAAAGTTCTATACATCTTTGGCACCATTCAAAATTGCGTTAAACTACTAGTGTTAATTTCCTAATTAACCAAAAGTAGTTGCCAAAGGTATAGAATCCAGTATCCCAAGAGAGTAGACATATAGAGAGGAATTTCATATTATCAATAATGTTGTGATTAAGGAAGAGCAATGGTGGAGAAAAGGTTGTGGTTAATTCAACCTTTCAGATCCTATTACGAGGAGTCTACTACTACTACACTTGATTTGTATATCGAGGTGTTGAGATTATTTGAAACGCACTTTTTGTTTTATATTAATGCAAGTGGGAGTTTGTTGGGTTTTATGCCCTAAATAAAACTCATTTCAATATAATCAGATTTACTTATTAATATAGATCATAAATAACATTTAATGTTGCATGGTTCACATGATTTATTTCATGATTATATGTACATAATGTATAAATTCATCTGAAACCCTTTTCACATACTTGATCCTGTTTATTGTGTCGTCAACACATTGGAAAGTAAACATGACTATGTGAATAAAGTTTCCTACATTTATCAGACATAGGGTTTTACTGATATGATAATCTACAACAGAGTTTACTTGCATTTGGAGAAGTGCTATGTTCTTTCCAGAGCATTGGTCAAAGTAAAGCTCAGGTTGGATGCATGGAGTATGCATCGGAAGGGACCGATATTGAACTTTGACATAGATTTATTAAACTTACCGTAATTTCTATTCAAGTCAATATCGCCTAGTTGATCCTAGATCAAATGTTCTTAATCCTGTTATGATTAGGCTCAATCTTGAAAGGCTATTCGTGTTCTTTGATTTGTTAGTTAAGCCTACTTTTAGGTCAGGATGATACGTACATTTTGGGAACACGGTAGTGCAATTGAGTGGGAGCGCTATCATAAACATGGAATCTATAGCTTCTATCTGGCGAATAGTAAGCAAAGGATGATCTCCTTCGAGCTTGACCAAACGAACATAAATGGTGGAGTACTCATTTCACATAAGCCGAAATATCATTTATACGGGGTCAAGTGTTTTAAGGAATAAATACATTGTAGGGTGTAACGGTAATTTAATCCCTTTACAGTGTAGATCATTCATATAGAGGATCACTGATCAAATTAGGATTATAACAATGGATAACTAATGATGTGTCTATATGGTGGAACATATAGAGCATTCTATATAACTGAGAGTGCAATTATAAGTTCTATGCGTGGATTCAACGAAGAATTAATAAGTTAGTGAATTTTAGTGCTAAATTCTTGATCTACTTATTGGAAGCTCGGTTATATAGACCCATGGTCCTCGCACTAGTTGAGATAATATTGCTTGTAAGACTCATGTAATTGGTTTTGATTAATCAATTATAATTCTCAAATTAGACTATGTCTATTTATGAATTTTTCACTAAGTAAGGGCGAAATTGTAAAGAAAGAGTTTATAGGGGCATATTTATTAATTATGATACTTTGTATGGTTCAATTAATAAATATGATAAATGACAATATTATTTAATAATTATTTATAGTTATTAAATAGTTAGAATTGGCATTTAAATGGTTGAATTAGAAAATTGGCGTTTTTGAGAAAATCAGATGCAGAAAAGGTAAAACTGCAAAATTGCAAAAAGTGAGGCCCAAATCCACTAGTATAGGGCCGGCCACTTTTGTAGGCAATTTAAACTGATATTTTCATTATTTTAATGCCAAATAATTCAAACCTAACCCTAGTGGAATGCTATAAATAGATAGTGAAGGCTTCAGAAAATTTACACTTTTCTTCTGACACTTCTGATTTAGAAAATACTAAGCCTCTCTCTCTCCCTATCTTTGGCCGAATCCACTCTCTCTCTCTTCCTCATTGAGATTTCGAAATTCTTAGTGTATGAGTAGTGCCCACACACAGCAAGTGATACCTCAATCATAGTGAGGAAGATCGTGAAGAAAGACTTTCAGCAAGAAGGAGGTTTCAGCATCAAAGATTCAGAGAAAGAGATCCAGGTTCAGATATTGATAATGCTCTGCTACAGAAAGGAATCAAGGGCTAGATATCTGAACGGAAGGAGTCATTATATTCCGCTGCACCCAATGTAAGGTTTCCTAAACTTTATATGTGTTTATTTTATCGTTTTAGAAAGTTCATATTTAGGGTGTTAATAAACATACTTCTGAGTAGATCTAAGATCCTGGTAAAATAAATTCCAACACTACATTGAATAGGCACTAAGTTACCGTTACAACTTCAATGTATTTTATCCTTAAAACACTTAGCTCCGTATAAATGATATTTCAGCGAAGTGAAATGAGATCTCCACCATTTATCTCTGTTTAGCCAAGCTCGAAGGATATCATCGTTTCACTTCTAAATCCCTATAGAAGTTATAGATTCCATATTTATGTTAGCGCTCCCACTCAATTATACTATCATGTTCTCAAAATGTACGTATCACCCTGACCCAAAAGTAGGCTTACTTAACAAATCAAAGAACATGTATAATACTCTTGAGATCGAATCTAAACATATCAGGATTAAGATCATTTGATCTAGGATCAACAGCTGATATTGAATTAAAAAGATATTATGGTAAATTTTAATGTATCTAATCAAAGTTCAATATCGGTCCCTTCCGATGTATACTCCATACATCCGATGCTGGTAAACTTTGCCAATGTCCTGGAAAGGACATAACACTTATCCAAGGTTTAAGAATACCTATCGCTGATTATCATGTCAGTCTAAATCCAGTGAACTGACAAATCAGGGAATAAACTTTCGAACATATAATTAAGATTATATTCCACTGTGTTGACAACACTATAATCATTAATAAATTGATATGTTCTGGACTTAAATAGAATTCATACATTATATGTATATAATCATGAAATAAATCATGTGAACCATGCAACATTAAATGTTATTTCTGATCTTTATTAATAAGTAAATCTAATTATATTGAAATGAGTATTATTTAGGGCAGAAAATGTTGGAATTTATTTTACCAGGATCTTAGATCTACTCACAAGTATGTTTATTAACACCCTAAATATGAACTTTCTAAAACGATGAAATAAACACATATAAAGTTTAGGAAATCTTACATTGGGTGCAGCGGAATAATATGACTCCTTCCGTTCAGATATCTAGCCCTTGATTCCTTTCTGTAGCAGAGCATTATCAATATCTGAACCCGGATCTCTTTCTCTAAATCTTTGATGCTGAAACCTCCTTCTGCTGAATGTCTTTCTTCACGATCTTCCTCACTATGATTGAGGTATCACTTGCTGTGTGTGGGCACTACTCATACACTAAGATTTTCGAAATTGAAGGAAGAAGAAAGAGAGAGCGGGTTCGACCAAAGATAGGGAGAGAGAAGGCTCAGGTTTTTCTCTGAAGGAAAAATAGAAAATTTAAGTGTAATTTTCCTGAAGCCTTCACTATCTATTTATAGCATTTCACTAGGGTTAGGTTTGAATTATTTGGCATTAAAATAATGAAAATATCAGTTTAAATTTCCTACAAAAGTGGCTGGCCCTATACTAGTGGATTTGGGCCTCACTTTTTGCAATTTTGCAGTTTTACCTTTTCTGCATCTAATTTTCTCAAAAACGCCAATTTTCTAATTCAACCATTTAAATGCCAATTCTAACTATTTAATAACTATAAATAATTATTAAATAATATTGTCGTTTATCATATTTATTAATTGAACCATACAAAGTATCATAATTAACAAATATGCCCCTATAAACTCTTTCTTTACAATTTCGCCCTTACTTAGTGAAAAATTCACAAATAGACATAGTCTTATTTGAGAATTATAATTGATTAATCAAAACCAATTATATGAGTCTTACAAGCAACATTATCTCAACTAGTGCGGGGACCATGGGTCTATATAACCGAGCTTCCAATAAGTAGATCAAGAATTTAGCACTAAAATTCACTAACTTATTAATTCTTCGTTGAATCCACGCATAGAACTTAGAATTGCACTCTCAGTATATAGAATGCTCTATATGTTCCACCATATAGACACATCATTAGTTATCCATTGTTATAATCCTAATGTGATGAATGATCCTCTATATGAATGATCTACACTGTAAAGGGATTAAATTACCGTTACACCCTACAATGTATTTTATCCTTAAAACACTTGACCCCGTATAAATGATATTTCAGCTTATGTGAAATGAGTACTCCACCATTTATGTTCGTTTGGTCAAGCTCGAAGGAGATCATCCTTTGCTTACTATTCGCCAGATAGAAGCTATAGATTCCATGTTTATGATAGCGCTCCCACTCAATTGCACTACCGTGTTCCCAAAATGTGCGTATCATCCTGACCTAAAAGTAGGCTTAACTAACAAATCAAAGAACACGAATAGCCTTTCAAGATTGAGCCTAATCATAACAGGATTAAGAACATTTGATCTAGGATCAACTTGGCGATATTGACTTGAATAGATATTACGGTAAGTTTAATAAATCTAAGTCAAAGTTCAATATCGGTCCCTTCCGATGCATACTCCATGCATCCAACCTGAGCTTTACTTTAACCAATGCTGTGGAAAGAACATAGCATTTCTCCAAATGCAAGTAAACTCTTGTTGTAGATTATCATATCAGTAAAACCCTATGTCTGATAAATCTAGGAAACTTTATTCAAATAGTCATGTTTACTTTCTAATGTGTTGACGGCACAATAAACAGGATCAAGTATGTGAAATGGGTTTCAGATGAATTTATACATTATGTACACATAATCATGAAATAAATCATGTGAACCATGTAACATTAAATGTTATTTCTGATCTATATTAATAAGTAAATCTGATTATATTGAAATGAGTTTTCTTTAGTGCATAAAACCCAACAAACTCCCACTTGCACTAATATAAAACAAAAAGTGTGTTTCAAATAATCTCAACACCTTGATATACAAATCAAGTGTAGTTGTAGTAAACTCCTCGTAATAGGATCTGAAAGGTTGAATTAACCACAACCTTTTCTCCACCATTACTCTTCCTTAATCACAAAATCATTGATAATGTGAAATTCCTCTCTATGTCTCTACTCTCTTGGGATACTGGATTCTATACATACCTTTGGCAACTACTTTTGGTTAATCAGGAAATTAACACTAGTAGTTTAAGGCAATTTGGAATGGTGCCAAAGATGTATAGAACTTTCCTTAGACTGAATAAGTACCTTTCCTGCAACTTTAACATTCAGTCTCTCTCTGGTAGACCTAGAAACTTCAGATAGGTTTTTACACTTCTCCAAAATCACTATTCCACCCCCAGAGTAACCACCATCTTATCAGAAAGATTTACTAGCACAAAGGCAAATTTCAAAATCTGATATGGTGTAGTCTAAGAGTTTTAAACACACCCTTATAGACTAACATATAGTTCCTCTTTTTTATCTTAAGATTTACTTGATTGTCTTCCAATGTTCTTCTCCTGGATTAATCTGATACCTACTCATTACTCCCACTCAACAGCAGGTGTCTGGTCTAAGGCATACAAAAGCATATCTAAGACCTCTCACTGTTGATATAAGAAATTCTTTCATGGCTTTATCTTTTCTGGAATAGTTGAGACTTTTCCTTAGATAAATAAAATCTATGTCTAAGAAGTTGTGAAGCTTCTATAGATTGCCATTAGAAAGAAAATGCTTCAGCATCTTACTAAAGTAAGTTGCTTGCATTAGAGTAAGTAATTACCAGGTATACCACAAGCCATAGGTTTAGATAAACTCAAACCTATAATACTAGGAACAGGAAGTTTTGTTAAGTCCATTGAATGGACTTATAAACGAAAATTTCCTTTTATGTCCCTGTAATAGAAAACTTTAGGTTACTCCATGTGAATGGATTAAACCATAGTTGTATTGGCTTTCTTCTTAGTTTCTTATCTTGACAATCCATTACTTGTTTAAACTCACAATGGATTTTAATCACTAGTGTCTCCCAAGTCATAAGAAGGTGAGTTCCTAGAAACTCTCCCACTACGACAAGGTACCGTAAATTATGTCTAAGAAAACTAAATGGTATTGATCTCTTCGGTTGTGACAAGACAACAGAGGCAGTGGGATCATCATATGTCAAATAAGATGATAGAACACTTTTGGAATCAAGAAAAATATCTCCTTTATTTGCTACTTGTTTTCAGACTTAGTCATTATTCTAGAAAAGTAGTATTTGTTTGAACAAACACTTTCTTATCTATTGACAATGGGATGGTCCACCCCTAATCACTTAGAATAGCTAACAAACCATGGTTAACAATTCTAGCTTTTCTTAAGAATTTGATTAGGTCATCCATGAATCTAGTAATGATTTACATTAAGTATACAATCATTACATCATTCTGAAATTGTATTACCATAGAAGGAATTAGGCAACGACTAGTAACTAATCATCAACATGCAACTCGAAATTTCTGGGGAGGTAAGTTTGGATATAATTCAAAAATCAATTTAATGATCTTTGAACTGCATATCTACTAACTATTTCTCCACCCCTATCAGTTCACAAGATCTTTAACCACTTACCTTAATGGTTTTAACCATTGCTAGAAATTAATGAAATTTTTCAAACATTTCAAATTTCTTTGCTAAAAGGTATAATCTAGAGTAATCGTTTTAAGAATACAACGAAAAACTCATATCCACCCCTGAATGTACATCCATCTGCGAATGAGATGAATTACTTTCAGTGGATATAGGCATATTAACTCTTTGCAGAGATTGATCTTGTCAAATCCACTATGAACAAGATACAAATGCCATAGATTAAAAAAATGTGGTAGTGTCTATTGATGACATAGGTTTAGTTACATTAAAGAGTTCTTAGAATACTGCAAGTGGATCCTGGTCACAGAATACCTAACTCATATTCCATACAGTTTTAATCCATTAATAGAAGATGGATATTAAACACTTGAGAAAGTGTAACTGTATTGTATTCTGGAATTAGAAATATAAGAAAATTTCTATTTGGAATCTAAAATTAAAGTCAAAGACTTAAATTTATACCAAATATAATGAGTAATTCTATCTTGGACCACCACTACTAATACAAACTCTAAGTCAGATTTGCCCATACAAGTAGGAGATTTCTAAGATTGAGGATTTATATCAATTGGGAATAGAATTTCAGGATTATAATCATATGCGTCATTTAATTTCTTAAGAGAAAATATAATGACATGAAATGATTTATAGACCATTCATCCAATGATATGTTTTGAAGCTAATTCGAAATGAATGAGCTAAGAGGAATTAGGATAATTTCGTTTATAAATAAGAATCCAACGATGCTTCGATTAGCGAAAGTCAAAGTAATCTTATTTATACAATCTTCTTGTTTCATATCGTAAAAATACTAGTCTAAGGTGTCATCAATTGATGAACAGCTAGATGTCGCATATACAATACTTATCTTTCGAGATCTAACACTATTATGTATGTCTAATGGTGAAAATCCACTAGGGATTTATCTCATTAGATAAACAAGCCAAGTTAGACCAACAATGAAGATTCGAAATTAAACTACAACTTAATAACAGAAAATAACATGGTTCAATATAAATTCATACACAATTCAGAAATTATAAACATATAGCAAGTAAGAATGACAAGTGAAAATACTAAAACTTACAATCCTAGATAATTTTCAAGGTTTTCAACAAACTGATATCAGTGTCCCGTTTAGGCGAGAGTCAAAGCTACCATCCATTGAATAGAGTTGTCAGCTCATCTAAAATGATAACCATTCTAGCAACCTTTTATTCGATCAAGATTTGAATTCAGCGTTGTCCCGTTTAGGCGAGAGTCAAGGCAATTCTATCTTATGAGCTTCCACCATTGTTTCATAATTTGCAAGTCAAGTATGGTCGCCACCATTAGGGTGATCTATACCATACAAAACACTTACAAACTACTTATCATGCGAGGTTAAACGGTGCGAAATGGCTAATGAACGTTCCTCCATTAGGGAGGATTACTCACTAAAACAAACGCGGTGTAAAACCCACAATGGAGATCGAATATCTTAATAATAAAGCTCATTATTTAAAAAAGAGTTGTATTTTCTTTGATTCTCTTTATTTAATCTATTTATTTTAAATATATATTTATTAAAATTTCCAATTTAGAATGAAAAATTCTAAATATAATTTTTAATTTAATATTTATAAATTTTACTTAGATGGATATGAAAATAACAAGAATTATTTCCATCTTAGTAATAATTTCCAATAAATATTTAATTTAAGTTGTTACAAAATTAATTTAAATTAATTTACAACTCAAATTTGATTTTCTATAAATATATATTGCATTTCGAAAAATTAAAGTATTTAAGAATACAATTTTTGAAAAAATGCATATTAAAATAAACAATAAATCCTGGAAAAATTATTCTAATTTAATGTTGGCCCAAAATTAATTAATAAAATTAATTTACAACAAAAAATATCATTTTCCTATTTAATTAAATAGATATAAGAAAAATTCAAATATTTAAGTATGATGATGAAAATCAACTTAAATATTAATTTTCTATTTAATTAAATACACTAGAAAAATACTTCAAGCAAAAATATCACATATCTAGATTTTCCTTTGACTAATTAATTCAATTTCTAATAATATATTTTAATTCATTTATTTTAAATTAATCAGTTAATGAAAAAATTATTGATTTAAGTTGATCCAAGAATTAATTAAAATAAATAATTAATTTACAACTTAATCTATTTTTCAAATAAAATTTGACATTCCACATTTAAGAAATGCAATTTCGAAATTTGATTAATAAAATAAAGAAAAAATATATTTTGAAAATTATTTAAATTTAGTTGAAAAAATAAATTTCAACTAAAAATAATTTTCTATTTAATTAAATGTCATGAAAAAGAAATATTTAAGTATGATGATAAAAATTAACTTAGATATTTAATTTTCAAATTAATTAAATGTATTAAATTCAAGAAATAAATAATTAAGTGTAGAGAAGGCTTAATTATTAATTTCTAGTTTAATACTAGGAAAAATATACTTTAAATAAATTGTACCAAAATTAATTATATAAATAATTAATTTCACAATGTATAATATTTTCCTATTTAATATTAGAAATAATAAGTAGTCTAGAAATAACTATTTAGAAAATATCTTATTTGACTAAGTATCTTTTCTACAAAATTTGAAAAAATATCTAATTTAAGTTGTATTAGAAAAAATCTAGAACTTAAATATTTTCAAATTTAAATTTAATTAAATATCAAAAATTAAGTTGTAACCACTTAATTAAAAAATATTCCATTTTAAGTTAATATTCGAAAAGATATTAACTTAAAAAATATCTAAAGAATCTTAATAACCAATGCCTAAAATTCCTCAACTTAATTTTGAAATTTTAAATCCAAAAGATATTCAGATTTAAGTTGGTTAGTTGTAGATAACTAAATATCAACTTAAATAGGAATATTTAATGAAAAATTTAAATTAAGCTTCAGAAAGAATCTAGATGGTTATAATTATATATTTAATTAAATACAAGAAAATACACATAGTTTAGCTTAGAATAAAAAATTCTTTAAACTATGTTTTTCTTAAATTAATTTCAAAATAAATGAAATTAATTATGTTGCTAATCAATTTTATTAGGTTAAACTAGTTTAATTAACCTAGTACAGTTATTCAAATCAAGCAAATGGGCCTTCACAATTGGGGTAGTTCATGTGAGGGAGTGCTGGGTTCAGTATGTCGTACCCACTTCTATGGCTCCCAACTCTCACACAAGGCCCAAAAGAGAGGAATTTAACCTTAATAAGAACAACTGTTATTAATTGAATAGGCCCAAAAACTAAATGGGCCTAAATAAATTCTATCAAGAACTATGATAATTTATTTTAGCAACAGCAACCTATATGCATCTATAATAAAATTAAACACATAGGCTCACGCAGGCACACTTTGGATGGGTTCTATCATGTTGCTAGGTCATACACAGATGAAAGAAGATTGTAAATATACCTGTTACAAATTATTAACTTGACCAAGGGAGCCATCAGATCATTAGATCTGGCAAAAAGTAACCATGGCTATTTGCAATCAAGTAATAATAGGTTTTGAAAACTTACACATAAACTAAAACACAAACTCCTGCAACAAGGTTAGCTGGATAGTTGGATGTAGGATTTATTTAATTTTAAATTAAATATTTAATTTCGAAATTAATTAATTAAATAAAAAATAATAATTTTCAAAAATTTAAATAAAATATTTCAAAAATTCGAAAATTTAAAAATAATTTAAATTTAAAATTAAACCTACAATTTTGAAAAATTAGGTTTCAACCAACCTAAATATTATTTCAAAATTTGCTAACTACTTTTAAAATTTAAATGTTATTTTATAAATAAAAATTAAATAAAAAATTAGAAAAGATAAATGAATATCTTTTTCAGATTTTAAATGTAATTTAAATAAATAAAATAACAAAATTTAAAAGTTAGCAAAATATCTTACATTTATTTAAAATTACATGATTATAGTTATCTTATTTTAAATTTAAATAAGGTCAAATTATTTGAAAAAATTTAAATTTAAAATATATAAAATCTGACCTTAAATTTAAAAATAAGATAAGATATAATCAAATTTAAAAATAAGATAGATTATTAAGCAAATAAGATAGATACTAACTATTTTAAATTCAAATTACACTAATATCTTGAATTAATATTTAAAAAATATTAAATTAATTCATAATGATAATTAGAATTGAATTAGGAATAGTAATAGTATAAATATAGAACTATACAAAAAATCGGAAGTTAATTCCATGAAAAAGCATGAAAAATCGAAGAAAAACGAAAAAATTGTGAGCTGTACGGACAGTTTTCGCGATCGCAGGAAAATTTCAGCACAGCTCCGATTTTTTCGAATCTTCAAAAAATCATAACTAATTCAAATTAAATCGAAATTGAGTTCTGTAAAAAAGTAACTTGCTTAATTTTTTCCATACTATCCAATAAAAATAATTCCAGAAATAGAATCGCAATTATTTTTCACGAAAATTTACAAACATCAATCAATCATCAAATAACACTCAATACAACATGATACCATCCAAAAATAAACAAACAATCGTTTTAAAGTCCAAATTTCTTGCAAGTAAATCAATTACCATGGCACTGAGGCCAGTTGTTGGAATTTATTTTACCAGGATCTTAGATCTACTCACAAGTATGTTTATTAACACCTTAAATATGAACTTTCTAAAACGATGAAATAAACACCTATAAAGTTTAGGAAACCTTACATTGGGTGCAGCGGAATAATATGACTCCTTCCGTTCAGATATCTAGCCCTTCATTCCTTTCTGTAGCAGAGCATTATCAATATCTGAACCTGGATCTCTTTCTCTGAATCTTTGATGCTGAATCCTCCTTCTACTGAATGTCTTTCTTCACGATCTTCCTCACTATGATTGAGGTATCACTTGCTGTGTGTGGGCACTACTCATACACTAAGATTTTTGAAATTGAAGGAAGAAGAAAGAGAGAGTGGGTTCGACCAAAGATAGGGAGAGAGAAGGCTCAGGTTTTTCTCTGAAGGAAAAATAGAAAATTTAAGTGTAATTTTCCTGAAGCCTTCACTATCTATTTATAGCATTCCACTAGGGTTAGGGTTGAATTATTTGGCATTAAAATAATGAAAATATCAGTTTAAATTTCCTACAAAAGTGACAGGCCCTATACTAGTGGATTTGGGCCTCACTTTTTGCAATTTTGCAGTTATACCTTTTCTGCATCTGATTTTCTCAAAAACGCCAATTTTCTAATTCAACCATTGAAATGCCAATTCTAACTATTTAATAACTATAAATAATTATTAAATAATATTGTCATTTATCATATTTATTAATTGAACCATACAAAGTATCATAATTAACAAATATGCCCCTATAAACTCTTTCTTTACAATTTCACCCTTACTTAGTGAAAAATTCACAAATAGACATAGTCTAATTTGAGAATTATAATTGATTAATCAAAACCAATTATATGAGTCTTACAAGCAATATTATCTCAACTAGTGCAGGGACCATGGGTCTATATAACCGAGCTTCCAATAAGTAGATCAAGAATTTTGCACTAAAATTCACTAACTTATTAATTCTTCGTTGAATCCACGCATAGAACTTAGAATTGCACTCTCAGTATATAGAATGCTCTATATGTTCCACCATATAGACACATCATTAGTTATCTATTGTTATAATCCTAATGTGATCAATGATCCTGTATATGAATGATCTACATTGTAAAGGGATTAAATTACCGTTACACCCTACAATGTATTTTATCCTTAAAACACCTGACCCCGTATAAATGATATTTCAGCTTATGTGAAATGAGTACTCCACCATTTATGTTCGTTTGGTCAAGCTCGAAGGAGATCATCCTTTGCTTACTATTCGCCAGATAGAAGCTATAGATTCCATGTTTATGATAGCGCTCCCACTCAATTGCACTACCGTGTTCCCAAAATGTACGTATCACCCTGACCTAAAAGTAGGCTTAACTAACAAATCAAAGAACACGAATAGCCTTTCAAGATTGAGCCTAATCATAACAGGATTAAGAACATTTGATCTAGGATCAACTTGGCGATATTGACTTGAATAGATATTACGGTAAGTTTAATAAATCTAAGTCAAAGTTCAATATCGGTCCCTTCCGATGCATACTCCATGCATCCAACCTGAGCTTTACTTTAACCAATGCTCTGGAAAGAACATAGCATTTCTCCAAATGCAAGTAAACTCTTGTTGTAGATTATCATATCAGTAAAATCCTATGTCTAATAAATCTAGGAAACTTTATTCACATAGCCATGTTTACTTTCTAATGTGTTGACGGCACAATAAACAGGATCAAGTATGTGAAAAGGGTTTCAGATGAATTTATACATTATGTACATATAATCATGAAATAAATCATGTGAACCATGTAACATTAAATGTTATTTCTGATCTATATTAATAAGTAAATCTGATTATATTGAAATGAGTTTTATTTAGGGCATAAAACGCAACAGAAAACCCAACACATGTCCATACCCACCACATACCCTATAAATACCCTTCTATTTTCATACGAAGGGGGATAACAACCTAGATATCTGAAACCCTATTGTTACTCCAAACTTTCATCTTCTTCAAGAGAAACATAGAGCATAGAGTTAGGGTTTCCTGCAAAACTATTTTAACATTAATACGCCCTTAGAGGCTAATTTAATGACTCGTGAACTAAGGTTAATTAACAATTGTACAACGTAAAATATCCATCTCATTTATTTCTAAGTTTTATTATTTCTTTAGCTCCCAAATATTCAGTGTTTGATAATCTCGGTAAACATCGACATTTAATATTTATAAATATTACTCTGGGAGTGCAGTAGTGGTTTCTGATAAAGTGTAAAAGCCTATCTGGAATCACTAGCTCTACCAGTAAGGCTGAATAATAAGGATGCTGAAAAAGTAATTTGGGAATTATTTAGACTCAGGAATGTTTGATACAAACTTTGGTACTATTTCCAAACATCATGAATAATTACTAGTGTGACTCGGTGTTGAGACAGATGTAATTGCCCAACAGTATAGAATCTTGTACCCTAAGAGGAGTAAAGCATATAGATGGGGACTTTAAAAAATCATGTATTTTGTGACTAAAGAAAATGTAATGGTGGGGTTCAACCTATCAGATCCTATTACATAGTTTATGCCAAATACTACATATGATCAAAACATCAAGTATCTGATATTACATTGAAATACACTTTAGTTTTATATTAGTGCAAGTGGGAGTATGTTGGGATTTTATGCCCTAAGTAAAACCTAATTCAATATAATCATATTTACTTTCAATAAAGATCAGAAATCATACCATGACCTAGTCATAACCTTTGTTCACGTGTTTTACACACGATTATGGATTTAATATATAAGTTTTATTAAATCTCAAACATATAGTCATTCACAATTATAATGATGTCATCACAATAGAAAGTAACTGTGATTATATGTTTCAAATTATTTAGTCCCAAGATTTATCAGTGCATAGGATTTATACTAACATGATAATCAACGATGGGGTTTACAATCACATGGATAAGTGGAATGTCTTTTTTAGAGCGTTAGTAAAGTAGACTAACATCGAAATGTATTGGCTATGCATTAGACTAGATTAATATTTACAGCAAAGAGATATTGTAAACTTACCAAAATATCTTTTCTAGGTAAATCTCTAATAGCTGATCTTAGATCAATGATCTTAATCCTGAGATAATTAGATTCTACCTTAACTGTGTCATTCTCATTCTTTGAGCTGTTTGTTCGAAGCCTACCTGTAGGTTTGTCTCAATACTTATATCTTAGGAGCAGAGAAGTATAATTGAGTGGGAGTACTAGTCATATATATGGAATCTATAGCTTCTCTATAAGTACATAGAAGTGAAATGATGGTTTCCTTAGAGCTTTTCTAAACGCATTTAAATGATTAAAGCCTTATTAATGATAATTATATTAGTTTCTTGAAATATCATTTACAAGTAGCTAAATGTTTTAAGGATAAAATACATTGAAAGGTAAAAGAGTAATTTAATCCCTATTCAATGTAGACTATCTATAGAGGATTATTGACTATTTAGATTGAAATAATGGATAACTTATACAATATCTATTCTTGGAGAATTGAGCGCTTTATGTAATCAAGAGTATAATTCTGAATCTATAGTGGAGTCAGGATGAATTAAAAAGATAAGGAATTTAATCATTAAATTTTAGAACTACTTATTGGGAGCTTGATTATATAGGTCCATGGCCCCCACACTATGTGAGATAATGTTGCGTTATAGACTCAATCAACTGGTTTTGATTAATCAATTAGAATTCTAAATGAGAATAGGACTTATTTATGAATTCAATTGGTCTTATTTACAATTTTAGATAATTTTGGACTCATTCTAACTCAACTTTGAATAATATTAATTTGCAGTTGCCATTTATCATTTTGAACTATATTTTTTATATATACTTTGAGCAAGGAACATTTTTCAAAACATTATATTGATTTCAACTGCATTTCTCTCTTCCTGATCAAAAGAATTTTTAAAAATTACGATATTTAATAATATTAATAAACCTGTAGGGATTTCAATATATGACAATAAATCAATATTTATTTAAAACTGCATATACTATATGACATTGAACTATATATACATTTAAAATAATATTTACACACATGTTGCACAACGACTACAAAATAAGGCCCATGTTGTCGAGAGATCAAACTCTCTAAGTCGCACAATCTCGACATTTACAATCATCCCCTAAGCTCTGGACTCACTATTGTTCAGCTTTAGCCTTTCCTTTTCCTACACAAGAAAGTAATATCTGTGAGTAAACAGACTCAGTAAGAAAAGCATGTAACATACAATATATTATCAACTTGTATCTCGGTGTCCATACACCTATCCACAAAGGCTTAACAGATGAGTAAGAACATTCTTTAACTAAGGCATGACCACTGTACAACATGCACTACGTACCGATACTGTACTAGTGTTGGTAGGGTTTGCACCATACCTCAAGTACCACTAAGTGTTGTACCACATACACTACAGTACTTATCTGTACTACTATTGGTAACACTGTATTGTACTCATTGAACATCATACACTATACAAATGTACTTAGAACCCCTACCGTACTAGTGTTGGTAGCATACGAATCTAAAATAGCACGCATATATTACACATACACTTATTCATCTATAAATACATTTTATGCTAGTCTTTTCTCATTTCTGAATTCAAGTGTGCTGGTCGACTTGAACAAAAAAACAAGTGCTGAATGGATGCCCTATGTCACATTCACATAAATGGGTAAACAACTTGTTAAAACCTTTTTTGGGGGCCTAAACTCAAACTTAAAAGCTTCCCTATCGATAAATAGCATAACAATACCCTAAATATAGAGGAAACACAAAAACTACGGTGCTGAAAATGGCCTAAACTGGTAAATTAGATTTTTGGGATCCTACCCAATGAAATAGTTAACTTGTTCTACCTATAGAATTGGCTAACCGGTTCTACCTGTACAACCGGCTGACTGGTTCATAGCAAAAATCTCAAAAACCTTCATAACTCACCCAAATCAAACCCAAACTCCACCAAACTTTCAAGAATACCTATAAAAGCACCCAACTAAAGAATTCAAGCAATAATTGCAACAATTAATCACAAAAACCAAATCCACCATGGTTGAGCTAATTTTGAGTTCCTTGAACTCAAACTTGCTCAACACAAGAGTCAATCTTCAAAACAACCTCAAACCAACTCTGAACAACGTAAACTAAACCCAAAAATGACCCTAAAAAATTGAAGGTTCGGACAGAATTGAAAACCCCAAATTAGAGACTTCAACTTAAACAAAAACTCACAAGAACTTAGAGGAATAGTGTTAGAGGCTTACGTTAGCTTGAGCTACCTCAAACCCTTGAAGAAAACTTAAAAGCTGCAATAATTAGGGATAGTTTCCTCTTGTTTTGCTAGGGCCAAAGGAGAGAGAGAGCAAGATAGAATTTGGTCTTTAAATTTTGTCTTTTCTTTCTATTCCTAAACTAAAAAATTAACGCTAAGTTTAATATTAAAAACCATCTAAAAAACAATAATTCCACTAAAGGACAAATCTCACCAAAGTGGCAAAATTACAATTCTGCCCTTGCTTCCAACTTAAGTAATCTAAAGGCCTAGGTGTAAAATAGTCAAATACCACCACCCCGCCTAAACCCAACATTCACAATATCTAATATGTTTTTCCCACTAAGAATCAGGTTCTAAACTTATCCATGAGACTTTAATGGTCATCCATCACATTTTCTATTGTCGCCAAGCAAAAATTATTAAAATTGCATAATTTATGTTCAGCATAAATAATTCCCTTATAGTTTAATAAAATCTCTGAATTGAGAAATTATAACTCTAATGCCAATTTCTAAAAATGGGGTCCACAATAAATATAAAATCATATACGTTTATAAAAAGTCAATAATTAACGTTAATTACCTTTACTAATCAATAATCTAACATGCGGTCATTACAATGTCGATTAGGGTTCAATGCGCCTTCAACCCTCACTTCTCGAAGGAGGAAGTGCTTGAAGCCTATTGGACACCCAACTTAGTTTTTACCATTAGTTTTGAGCGTGAAGCCCTCGCTTGAATTCAAGTGCAACTTTAGCCTTCCCTTGTTGAAGTCGAGAGTCCATTGTATAATTCAACCCGACCCCCAAAAAAAGTGCAGCTAATACACTCTCAGCTTTGTGTAACTAGAAGCCTTTCGTGTTTCCCGGTGCTCTCTCCCCATTGTTCGGGAAAAGCCCATCACAGATGGCTCTAGATAGAGAGAATGTGATTAAAGTGTCAGCGCAAACCTGACTATACCTCGCTGAAAGGAGCCCAGTTAACACTTGGATGCATGACCAAATCTTGCCATCATTGACCTAAGTAATGCATCATTACCACGAGCTATGTTTAAACAAATGGTCAAGAATTCGGAGGCATCCAGGCTTCTTAGCTCATTTGGAGGGTGTTATGCCTAGCTGTGTATATCCCCAAAAACATACAATGCATCATATTCGCTTACTTTGTCGGGGGACTTAGCGCACGATGCATATTAAACGAAAAATGGAATGCATTTTGAACAAAAATTCCCAAAGGAAAGACATGCTTGAATTCCTTTCTGGATTTAAAAGTTAGTGTAAACATCGGTGTGAGATACGTTTTTAGCCAAATTTCCTGAAAGGGAAAATTTGCCTAGATTCCTTCTCAATGATTTTTGTGGATTGCCTAAGGTTAAATTCGTGTGCACAGGAAGGTCCTGTCTGCATCTCTATGCATTTTTAGCCCTGTCTTAATGACAAGACATTGCATAAAATTCATGATGTGTGACGCTTACCTCCAGGTTTGAGTGTGGCCCCGAGAGATTGAAATATTTATTAGGAAGGTTTGAGATGACAAAATCTACTTGAGTGTTATCGTGGTTTTAGCCCAATCCATGGACAAGGGACGACGCTTGGAATCTAAAACATTTGTTAGTCATTTCTCCCAAAACTTGACTTCACAAAGAGTAGGAGTCAGGGAAAGCTTGACACTCAAAATCTCACCCTTCTGCAAAGAAAACCATCACTGACTAGCACTCCGTGAGCAACATCCTAAAAAAAGTAATTAACTATCAAAGACATCCAAAAAATGCTATGACTGAGAAACTATTTAATGATCTAAGTGTTGGAATATTTATTTTACTAGGATCTTAGATCTACTCACAAGTATGTTGTTTAAACACCCTAAATATGAACTTTCTAAAACGATAAATTAAACACATATAAAGTTAAGAAAACCTTACATTGATGCAGCGGAATTAATGTCTCCTTCCACTCAGATCTCTAACCCTTGTATCCTTTCTGTAGCAGAGTATAATCAAGATCTGAGCCCGAATGTCCTTCTTCTTCAAGTTTGATCCTTCACAGTCTTCCAATCTATGATTGAGTTACTCCTTGCTGTGTGTGGGCACTTACTCTCTCACTAGGGTCACGAAATTGATGAAGGAGAAAAGAGAAAGGGATTTCTGCCAGGTATAGAAAGTGGGGAAGGCTCAGTTTTTCTGAAGAGAGAAATTTCTGTTAGAAGATGATATTCAAAGATGTGTATTTGACTGAGCCATCACTTTCTATTTATAGGCAACTACTAGGTTTAGGTTAGGAATTATTTGGCATTAAAATAAAGAAATTATTAATTTGAAATCCCACAATAAGTGGCCGGCCATGGTGTTATAATGGGCCTCACTTGATTTTGCAGTTTTATCAAATTTTATCTCTATTTTCTCAAAAACGCCAATTTTCTAATTCTTACCTTTTAAATGCCAAAACTAATTATTTAATAACTAAAATAGATTATTAAATAATATTGTCATTTAATTTAATTATTAATTAGACATATAAAGTCCATTAATAAATAAATAAACCTAGAAACTCTTTTCTTTACAATTTCACCCCTGCTTAGTGAAAATTCATAAAATTAGACATAGTCTAACTATAGAATTATAATTGATCAATCACGAATCAATTAATGAGTCTTACAAGCAGAATGTTCTCAACTAGAATGGGGACCATGGATCTATATGCTGAGCTTCTGATAAGGGAACCAAATTTACCAAGTAAATTCCTACTTATTAATTCTTCGTTGAATCCACTCTTAGAACTTAGAATTGCACTCTCAAACTTATATAGAGCATATTGTATGTTCCACGATATCAATATACTATCTCATTTAACCATTGTTATAATCTTATTGTGATTTAAAGATCCTCTATATAGATGATCTACATCGAGATGGGATTTCTTTACCGTTCTCACCCCTCAATGTATTTTGCCCCTTAAAACACTTAGCTACCTGTAAATGGTGTTTAGTGATCTAATAATTAGTCAGTTAAACAAGAGCTCATCCATTTACTTCTATTTGCTAAGCTCGAAGGGAATCATCACTTGACTTCTATAAACCAGTAGAAGCTATAGATTCCATATTTATGTTCAGCACTCCCACTCAATCATACTATCATGTTCCCAAAATATACGTATCACCCTGACCCAAAAGTAGGCTTAACTAATAAATCTAAGAACATGAATAGCACTCCTGAGTTGAGCCTAAGCACATCAGGATTTAGATTCTTTTAATCTTAAGATCAACTACTGATATTGACTTGGAAAGATATGTATAACGGTAAGTTTGTAATATCTTAACTTAGTTGCAATATCGGTCCAGTCCAATGTATACTCCATACATTCGAAACTAGTATACTTTACTAATGTCCTGGAAAGAACATAACACTTACTCCAAGTGTAAGTACACATCATCGCTGATTATCACATTAGTGTAAATCCAATAACACTGATGAAACAGGGACCAAGTCTTTTGATTCATATGATCACAATCACATTCCACTGTGTTGACGATACTGTAATTGTGAATAAACATATGATCTGGATTTAACTGATTTTGTGTGTGAACATATTAAACCATTAGCATGTCAAATTCATGCAAACATCAATCACTTCTAATTTCTTATATTGATAACTAATCAGATTGTAAAGAGTTTTATTTAGGGCATAAAACCCAACAAACTCCCACTTGCACTAATATAAAACAAACTGCGCAAATTGGTCAATCTGATGTCTTGATCTTCAGATCAAGTGTAGTATATTTGAATCCACCCAAACTTCTGGAAACTAGTTCATAAATACTCTTATGAAACACCCTTTACTATATGCTTTACTTATCAAGGGATACTGAAATCTTTTACTGTTTTAAAAGTACATCTGAATAAATAGAAGACATATCTCTCATATTTTAAAATATGTAATTGAGATAATACAGTGTAGACTTTTCTTCAGTGATATAACTTTCTGGTATTTTCGAATAGACCAAGTTACAATTCTTCTCTGGTAGAGCTTGAATTATTATTCAATAATTCCTCGACCCCCAAAGTAAGCACCATCTCAAGAATTTCGAAATTAGATGGTGAGATACAAAGACAACTGATACACAGTTCCTTAATATCTAGCTAACATATAGATCACTTTCATAAACCTCTCTTGAATATCTTCTAATGTTCCCTATTTGATTACATCTCAGATAGCTCCCACTCAATAGCAGATGTCTGGTTAAATAATACTTTTAACCTCTGATTGTTTGGAGAGTTACCTAGTTGTGACTTTTGTATTAGTCTAAAACTTTAAGTTAAGACTAAGTCATCAACATAACAGACTAGTATTTCAAGTGAAAAATACATGCCAGAGATAAAGTAATCAAAAATTAAGATACCATAAAATTTTATGAGGATTAAGAATTCTGGGTTCAAGTCATTCGAATGGACTGAACTAGAGTTCTTTATCTTATTCTCATAATTCTGATAAGCTATTCCTATCCATGTGAATGGTTAGATTTGCTTTTCAGTAGTGTTCTTAAGTACCTATCACAAGTATCAACCTAATGAGGATGGGTATAGAACTTTAAAATTCTCCCACTCAATTAAGGTAGTGTGAAACTGTAACAAAGAACTTTCAAAGGTATCAAACTTTTACTTACAACAGTAAAATCGAAATGGAACATACAATCAAGATCAAGAATTTATATTGATAATAGCTGACTCATCATATTACTTCCATGTTTAAATAAGATATGTGTTACATAGGGAATTGTGGAATAGACTCCACCCCTAAGAATATACATATAGGGTACTATGGATAACCTCCATCCCTAAGTATATAGAGATTATGATCCACCCCTAAAGGTTGTAAAGATCATTATTCTCTTAGTGTGATAGAGTTTATGTGGAGTTGAATACTATCCAGAGTTCATTAGATATAAAAGATCGTTGAACTGCATAGTTTTCTTAACTTTTCTCCACCCCTATCAGATCAAAAGATCCTTTTATTAAACAAATTCTTAATAATTGTATTAGAATTAACAATTATTAATAAACATAGAAATAATTTCTAGTGTTTATTTAATATAACTCTATGAAGAGTTGTAAATATTATAGAATTTGCTTCAATAATAAAAACACTTACACATACAAACATACAAATATAATGTGGTAATAATTGATGAAGATAAAATGAATGAAGCTCAATCTCATAATTTGCAATATTGAATTTCGAAAATAAAAGAAACTTTATTAATAATAAAAAAATGTATTGCAACAATATGAGAAAAACAGGGATAAATATCCCTAACTAAAATTTGAAATCCAAATTGTCTTTAAACTAAAACAATTAATTCAAAAATAAATTGAAGAGCTTCATCTTCATCTGGACGATTTCACCCTTTGGTCCAGCTTTCTGATCTAACTCATCTGAGTTCAAGTAGCTTGGCCTATAAGAAGAAGAGAACAAATAAACAAAGTTAGTCCAGAATCATAAATCCAATTGGATAATAATTCACTAAAACTCTTAAAGTTTATTAATGGAAATACCTTGTTTCTTTGCAAGAAGTTTAGGACACTGGGGTTTCCAATGACCTTTCTCATTGCAGTAGAAACACTTTCCTTTAAGTTTAGCATCACCAAAAGGAACAACCTTTTTATTCTTCATGGCTTTTGTTCGCTTCTTGGTGTTCTTCCACTTCTTCTTTGGTTTGGGCTTCGAAGTAAAGGCAACATTTGCTTCAGGTTTCATCGTCCCATTACCATTCCCAGGATTATGAGGTTTACTCCCTTTCTTCTTGGGTCCTCCAATCAAATTTTCATAAGTTTGATGGTCATTGACTAATTCATGAAAGTCAATTTCCTTCTTATTCATGACATAATTTGATGTGTATGGTAGAAATGCTGCAGTCAGGCTATTCAAGATAAGACTTACTTGAGTAGCATTGTCCATTTCAGCACCATGATCCTGGGCTTCTTGGAAATAACTTGACATGAGGAGAACATGGTCACGCACGTTTTGATGAGGTTCCATCCGTGCATTAATGTACTTCTTAGTCGCGTCAAAGCGTGACTGAAGTGATGCCTTACCGAATAGCTCATTTAACTTCGTCATAACTTCAGCAGCCTTCTCAGTTTTAGAAAATCGAGTTTTGAGGGTGTCAACCATGCTAGAAATCATAAAGTATAGAGCTTTGTCATTTGCTTTCTGCCAACGCTCATACTTTTCTTTCACAGCTTTGGAAGCATTGTCCCCAGGCACTTCAGGTGACGGCTCTGTTAAAACAAACAAGGCACTTTCTCCTATGAGAGCAATATTAATGTTCTCATTCCACTTATTAAAGTTAGATCCATTCAGCTTGTTTTCAGTCAACAGTGATAACATGGGATTCATTTTGATAATACAAGATACTACAAAATAATAGAAATCAACAAATAGAAATAAATAATGGTTTAACACAAAATCAATTCAGAAATTATAAGCACATAGCAAGTAGGAATGATATGAGAAAATACTTAAAAAATTCAAACCTAAATAATTTCCAAGGTTTTTCAACAAACTGATATTAGTGTCCCGTTTAGGCGAGAGTCAAAGCTACCATCCATTGAATAGAGTTGTCAGCTCATCTAAAATGTTAAACATTCTAGCAACCTTTTATTCGATCAAGATTGGAATCCAGTGTTGTCCCGTTTAGGCGAGAGTCAAGGCTATTCTATCTTATGAGCTTCTACCATTGTTTCGCAATTTGCAAGTCAAATATGGTCGCCACCATTAGGGTGATCTATACCATATAAAACACTTACAAACCACTTATCATGCGAGATTAAACGGTGCGAAATTGCTAATGAACGTTCCTCCATTAGGGAGGATTACTCACTAAAACAAACGCGGTGTAAAACCCACAATGGAGATCGAATATCTTAATAATAATAAAGCTCATTCTTTGAAATGTATTTTCTTTATTATTCTAATAAATAAATTCTCATTAAATTCGAAATTTAGAATTGAAATTCAAAAATAAGAATTTAATATAATATTTATAAAAATTATACTTAGATGGTGATTGAAATAAAATTAATTATTTCCATCTTAGTAATAATCTTAAATATAAATATTAAGCAAATTAATTTAAGTTGAATTAAATTAAATAATTAGCAACTTAAAAATTTCCTTTGAGAATATATTTATTGAGTTCGAAAATTTAAAGTATATATTAAAAAAAATATACAATTTTCGAAAATAATAAAAATAGAAAAGAAATACTTCAAGCAAAAATATCACCTATCTAGATTTTCTTTTGACTAGTTAATTCAATTTCTAATAATATATATATATTTTAAATTCATTTATTTTAAATTAATCAATTAAATGAAAAAAATCATTGATTGTAGTTGGTCCAAGAATTAATTAAAATAAATAATTAATTTACAACTCAATCTATTTTTCAAAATTAAAAATTCGAAAAAATATTGCATAAATAAAATGCAATTTTCGATATTGATTAAGAAAATAAAGAAAAAATATATATTGAAAATTATTTAAATTTAAGTTGAAAAATTAAATTTCAACCTAAAACTAATTTTCTATTTAATTAAGTGTCATGAAAAATCAATAAATATTTAAGTATCATGATGAAAATCAACTTAGATATTTAGTTTTTTCAAGTTAATTAAATGTATTAAATTCAAGAAATAATAATTAAGTGTAGGGAAGGCTTAATTATTAATTTTTATTTAATACTAGGAAAAATATACTTAATAAAATTGTACCAAAATTAATTATTTAAATAATTAATTTCACAAAGTATAATATTTTCCTATTTAAATATTAGAAATAATAAGTAGTCTAGAAATTACTATCTAGAAAATATCTTATTTGACTAAGTATCTTTTCAAAAAAATTTGAAAAATATCTAATTTAAGTTATATAGAAAAAATCTAAAACTTAAATAATTTCAAATTTAGATTTAATTAAATATCAAAAATTAAGTTGTAACCACTTAATTTGAAGATATCTTCTTAAGTTAATATTCGAAAAGATATTAACCTAAAAAAATATCTAAAATATTCTATTTTAAGTTAATATTCGAAAAGATATTAACTTAAAAAATATCTTAAGAATCTTTAATAACTAATTCCTAGGATTCCTCAACTTGATTTAAAATTTAAATCAAATATTCAAATTTAAGTTAGATAAGAAAAATCAGTTGATACAACTAATTTATAACTTAAATAGGAATATTTAATTAAATAAGCTCCAGAAAGAATCTAGTTAGTTAAAATTCTATATTTAATTAAATACAAGAAAAATACAAATAGTTTGTCTAGAAATAATATCTAAACTAAAAGTGTTTTTCTTAAACTTAACTTTAAAATATTAAAATGAAAATAAATTTTCATATATTTTAAAAGTTAATTATGTTGCTAATTCAATTTTATTAGGTCAAACTAATATAATTAACCTAGTACAGTTATTCAAATCAGGCAAATGGGCCTTCACAATTGGGGTAGTTCATGTGAGGGGGTGCTGGGTTCAGTATGTCGTACCCACTTCTATGGCTCCCAACTCTCACACAAGGCCCAAAAGAGAGGAATTTAACCTTAAAATAAATAACTGTTATTAATTGAATAGGTCCAAGAACTAAATGGACCTAAATAGAATCTATCATGGTGTGACATTTTATTTAGCAACAACCTATATGCATCTATATTAAAACAAAATAAACATATAGGCTCACACAGGCACACTTTTTATGGATCCTATCATGTTGCTAGGTCATACACAGATGAAAGAAGATTGTAAAATATACCTGTTACAAATTATTAACTTGACCAAGGGAGCCATTAGATCATTAGATCTGGCAAAAAGTAACCATGGCTATTTGCAATCAAGTAATAATAGGTTTTGAAAAACTTACACACAAGTTAAAACCATATACTCCTGCAACAAGGTCAGCTGGATAGTTGGAAGTAGGATTTATTTAATTTTAAATAAATAATTTCGAAAATAAATAATTAAATAATTAAATAAAAAAATAAAATTTAATTTAATTTTCGAAAAATAAATAAAAAAAATAAATATTTATTTCGAAAATAAAAATTTAAATTTCGAGATTATTTAAAAAAATATTTAAAATTAAACCTAAATTTTGAAAAATTAGGTTTCAACCAACCTAAATATCATTTCAAAATTTGCTAACTACTTTTAAAAATTTAAATGTTATTTTATAAATAAAAATTAAATAAAAATTAGAAAAGATAAATTAAATATCTTTTTCAGATTTTAAATTTAATTTAAATATATAAAATAACAAAATTTAAAAGTTAGCAAAATATCTTACATCTATTTAAAATTACATGATTATAGTTATCTTATTTTAAATTTAAATAAGGTCAAATTATTTAAAAAAGATTTAATTTAAAAAATATATATATAATCTGACCTTAAATTTAAAAATAAGATAAGATATAATCAAATTTAAAAATAAGATAGATAATTAAGCAATAAGATAGATATTTACTAATTTCAAAATTCAAATTACACTAATATATTGAATTAAATTTAAAAAATATTAAATTAATTCATAATGATAATTAGAATTGAATTAGGAATAGTAAATCTATTAATACAAAACTACACAAAAAATCGGAAGTTAATTCCATGAAAAAGCATGAAAAAACGAAGAAAAACGAAAAAATTGTGAGTTGTACGGACAGTTTTCGCGATCGCAGGAAAATTTCAGCACAACTCCGATTTTGTCGAATCTTCAAAAAATCATAACTAATTTAAATTAAATCGAAATTGAGTTATGTAAAAGGATAACTTGCTTAATTTTTTCCATACTATCCAATAAAAATAATTCCAGAAACAGAATCGCAATTATTTTTCACGAAAATTTACAAACATCAATCAATCATCAAATAACACTCAATACAACATGATACCATTCAAAAACAAACAAACAATCGTTTTAAAGTCCAAATTTCTTGCAAGTAAATCAATTACCATGGCTCTGAGGCCAGTTGTTGGAATATTTATTTTACAAGGATCTTAGATCTACTCACAAGTATGTTGTTTAAACACCCTAAATATGAACTTTCTAAAACGATAAATTAAACACATATAAAGTTAAGAAAACCTTACATTGATGCAGCAGAATTAATGTCTCCTTCCACTCAGATCTCTAACCCTTGTATCCTTTCTGTAGCAGAGTATAATCAAGATCTGAGCCCGTATGTCCTTCTTCTTCAAGTTTGATCCTTCACAGTCTTCCAATCTATGATTGACTTACTCCTAGCTGTGTGTGGGCACTTACTCTCTCACTAGGGTCACGAAATTGATGAAGGAGAAAAGAGAAAGGGATTTCGGCCAGGTATAGAAAGTGGGGAAGGCTCAGTTTTTCTGAAGAGAGAAATTTCTGTTAGAAGATGATATTCAAAGATGTGTATTTGACTGAGCCATCACTTTCTATTTATAGGCAACTACTAGGTTTAGGTTAGGAATTATTTGGCATTAAAATAATGAAATTATTAATTTGAAATCCCACAATAAGTGCCGGCCATGGTGTTATAATGGGCCTCACTTGATTTTGCAGTTTTATCAAATTTTATCTCTATTTTCTCAAAAACGCCAATTTTCCAATTCTAACCTTTTAAATGCCAAAACTAATTATTTAATAACTAAAATAGATTATTAAATAATATTGTCATTTAATTTAATTATTAATTAGACATATAAAGTCCATTAATAAATAAATAAACCTAGAAACTCTTTTCTTTACAATTTCACTTCGCTTAGTGAAAATTCATAAAATTAGACATAGTCTAACTTTAGAATTATAATTGATCAATCACGAATCAATTAATGAGTCTTACAAGCAGAATGTTCTCAACTAGAATGGGGACCATGGATCTATATGCTGAGCTTCCAATAAGGGAACCAAATTTACCAAGTAAATTCCTACTTATTAATTCTTCGTTGAATCCACTCTTAGAACTTAGAATTGCACTCTCAGACTTATATAGAGCATATTGTATGTTCCACGATATCAATATACTATCTCATTTAACCATTGTTATAATCTTATTGTGATTTAAAGATCCTCTATATAGATGATCTACATCGAGATGGGATTTCTTTACCGTTCTCACCCCTCAATGTATTTTGCCCCTTAAAACACTTAGCTACCTTTAAATGGTGTTTAGTGATCTAATAATTAGTCAGTTAAACAAGAGCTCATCCATTTACTTCTATTTGCTAAGCTCGAAGGGAATCATCACTTGACTTCTATAAACCAGTAGAAGCTATAGATTCCATATTTATGTTCAGCACTCCCACTCAATCATACTATCATGTTCCCAAAATATACGTATCACCCTGACCCAAAAGTAGGCTTAACTAATAAATCTAAGAACATGAATAGCACTCCTGAGTTGAGCCTAAGCACATCAGGATTTAGATTCTTTTAATCTTAAGATCAACTACTGATATTGACTTGGAAAGATATGTATAACGGTAAGTTTGTAATATCTTAACTTAGTTGCAATATCGGTCCAGTCCAATGTATACTCCATAAATTCGAAACTAGTATACTTTACTAATGTCCTGGAAAGAACATAACACTTACTCCAAGTGTAAGTACACATCATCGCTGATTATCACATAAGTGTAAATCCAATAACACTGATGAAACAGGGACCAAGTCTTTTGATTCATATGATCACAATCAGATTCCACTGTGTTGACGATACTGTAATTGTGAATAAACATATGATCTGGATTTAACTGAATTTGTGTGTGAACATATTAAACCATTAGCATGTCAAATTCATGCAAACATCAATCACTTCTAATTTCTTATATTGATAACTAATCAGATTGTAAAGAGTTTTATTTAGGGCATAGAACCCAACACTAAGAATCGCTTTGCTACCTAGTTCGTGATGTCAAGATAGTTAATAGTCGAAGTTGGCACTGACTAAAAAGTGTTATGGCAGTAACAATCCTACCTAAAAGTAGGAGACTAGAGTCTTTGGATGCTTCCTAAGTCAGCTAAGGGATTAAAAACTTGGTAAAAGGTCTGAGGTGTTGGCCGTTAGAACCACACGCCTCAAAGCAACCTAATGTGACAGCCCTTGAAACAGTCTAACAAGCTAACGAATCAGGAGTAACACTCAAAAGAAAACTGTGAAAATGTAAATTCATTACACACGGCCCCCACGGTTAGGGCTTAATCAAATTATTTCTACAAAATGGGAAAGGGAAAAAGGTGGATGAGTAAAGTGGAAGAAAATACAGGTCAAGGTCTTGGATTGAGTCACTGCCTCAGCTAGCCGCTCAGTCTTCAGATATTTGGGTACTGTTTGATAATTGATAGGCGTATGCTCTTTGCATCCTCTCAGTGCTCTCTCCTTGAATGTCGCTATAGCCCCCATGAAACGGGTTTGCTAGGCATAGTTGTCCTCTATCAGCTTATTTTTTCTCTTTAAGTTTTCAATCTAAGCTTGAGCTTTTGCAAGTTTAGCAAGGAGAGCCTTGTTACAACTCATGGTTATCAGCATTTACTTTCTCAAGCTCCACGACCAATGTACCAGCCTCTTTGGTGGCCCTTTCTGCCAGTAAAGCTACCTAGTGCAATAGAGAAAAAAAATGAGAAAGTCGAGTGCAGTGCCAAAAACAAAAGTGCAAATATTAGAGCCTCACCCCAACTATTTGCTGCTTGGCAGCGTGAGCCAGGGAAAGGCGTTTGCTACAAGTGGCCCAGGTTTCTAAGGGCATCTTGGATGCATTGCCCGCCACTAGATCTAGAAATCCTACTGCAAATGGTGTAACCTCACTCCCCACTTTGGGTGCCAAATGTTTCTCCAAGGCGTCTACATCAACTGTTGGTCTGGTTGAATTGAGGCATGGAGGCACTCCAAGATTTCAGCCATCCTCATGACATAAAGTATGCTAGCTCGCCTGCGTAAAACTCCCTTCTCTTCTTCGAGATGTTCCTCGAAAGCTCTTTTATCTCCCCCACTCTCTGCATAGTGGCGGGATGAAGAGGTACAATTTTTGTGGGAAATGTGAAGCTCACAGAGGGAATCTTCGGAAGAGAAGATGGATGGCGCAGACGAGATTCGCCTTCCTCTTCCCACGAGAACTGCTGTCGCCACCGGCATTTGAAGGACCAACTTCTTGTTGGGTTTTATGCCCTAAATAAAACTCATTTCAATATAATCAGATTTACTTATTAATAAAGATCAGAAATAACATTTAATGTTGCATGGTTCACATGATTTATTTCATGATTATGTACATAATGTATGAATTCTATTTAAGTCCAGAACATATCAATTTGTTAATGATTATAGTGTTGTCAGCACAGTGGAATATAATCTTAATTATATGTTCGAAAGTTTATTCCCTGATTTGTCAGAACACTGGATTTAGACTTGCATGGTATAATCAGCAATAGGTATTCTTACACCTTGGATAAGTGTTATGTCCTTTCTAGGGCATTGGAAAAGTTTACTAGTATCGGATGTATGGAGTATACATCGGAAGGGGCCGATATTGAACTTTGATTAGATATATTAAAATTTACCGTAATATCTATTCAATTAAATATCACCTGTTGATCCTAGATCAAATGATCTTAATCCTGATATGTTGAGGTTCAATCTCAAGAGTATTATACATGTTCTTTGATTTGTTAGTTAAGCCTATTTTTGGGGCAGGTTGATACGTACATTTTTGGAACAAGATAATGCAATTGAGTGGGAGCGCTAACATAAATATGGAATCTATAGCTTCTATCTGACAAATAGAAAGTAAAGGATGATTTCCTTCGAGCTTGACCTAACGAAAATAAATGATGGAGTACTCATTTCACTTAGCTGAAATATCATTTATACGGGGTTAAGTGTTTTAAGGATAAAATACATTGTAGGGTGTTACGGTAATCTAAACCCTTTACAGTGTAGATCATCTATATAGAAGATCATTGATCAAATTAGGATTATAACAATGGATAACTAATGACATATCTATATCGTGGAACATATAAAGCATTCTATATACTGAGAGTGCAATTCTAAGTTATATGCGTGGATTCAACGAAGAATTAATAGGTCAGTGAATTTAAGATATAAATTCTTGATCTGCTTATTGGAAGCTCGGATATATAGACCTATGGTCCCCATACTAGTTGAGACCATACTGCTTGTAAGACTCAGTTAATTGATTTTGATTAATCAATTATAATTCTAAAATTAGACTATGTCTAGTTTATGAATTTTCACTATGTTATGGCTTGATTGTGAAGAAATAGTGTTTTGGGATTTATTTGTTAATTAATACACTTTATGGAGTCTAAAATTAATAAATATTATAAATGACAATTTTATTTGATAGTTATTTTAATTATTAAATAAATAGGTTGGCATTTATAAGGTTGAATTGGAAAAATATGGTATTATTGAAAAGAAGAATAAGTGGTTAAAATAAAGTGGCAAAATTGTAACTAGAGAGTGGTCCACTTATTCTGTACGGCCAAGAGGTAATTTTGCCCAATATTTTATTCTTTTCTAATCCATTTAATTCAACCCTAACCCTATTGAAGAATAGTATAAAAGGAAGGTTATGGTCTCATTATCCAACTAATGCCTCCAAAGCTAAAAACCTAGGTGAGACCTCTTCCTTCTTCTTTGTTCTTCAATTCGAAATACTAAGCCTATCTTTACACTAAATATTTTCAGCCATTAGTGAATGAGTGAGTGCCCACACACATCAAGTGGTATCTCAATCATAGTGTGTAAGACTGTAGGAGATTCCAAACAACAAGAAGGAGATTCAGCATCAAAGGAAGGAGAGAAAGAGATCCAGGTTCAGATCTTGGTGATGCTCTGCTACAGAAAGGAATCAAGGGCTAGAGATCTAAATGGAAGGAGTCATTATATTCCGCTGCACCCAATGTAAGGTTTTCTTAAACTCTTATGTGTCTGTTTCATTGTTTTAAAATTCATATTAGGATGTTAATGAAACATAATTGTTAGTAAATCTAAATCCTGGTAAAATATATCCAACACTTCCTTCCTTGAGTTCAGCATGTTAGACCAAGAAGTGCCTGCAAAGACGGTGGATGTAGGCTTGAGTAAGTCAATTCAAAATAATGGGGTTAGTAGAAATAATCTATCAAGCGTTAGGTAGTCTTTCTTCCCAAATGGATGGCCCCTCAATACACGGTCGTCCTACCAAACCACCACGCTTCTCTTTTAGCAACAGATCATTCAAATAAGACTGACTTTCACAGAGTACAGAGACTCGCATACGATACACATAAACTTAAGTCAACCCTTAATATTTTTACGATAAGCATGAAGTTGTATATATAGAGCAAGAGCAACAAACTACTTACTGAGTGATGGATGTGGATGTTGTTTGGGAGGGCTCGAGTACATCATGTCCGGTTACGTAGCTAACCCTGACTTGACTAACAGAGTTGTGCTTGGAAAAAAGTGAGTTAAGTTAAGATGTAAAACCTCTGGTGCAAAGAGTGAAAATTTTAAACTTAAAAGGGAATGAGGATGCTTTGAATATTTAGTACGTGCTAAGTGGTGTTCCTTCCACGCAAATCAAACGGCCCAGATCATTCACCAAGATTGCATCTCAGGATTTGATGGATGGTGAATTGGGAAGGTTGTATCAGCCCAAAAGCTTAACATCAATTATGGTATGTCTTGTGAAAATTTCTTATTAAATGAGGGCTCCGCTCAATCACCTTACTGCCAAATTAACGTCTCCTAAGACACGCATCGAACACGCGCGTACTGCCAGAAGTTGCATTTATAGTACTGCCTTTTTACCATATTAATGATATTCACTATTAGTGACGTATCAGCTGACGACCACTCACGTGACATAATTCGATTTCAAGTGACGCCACGTGTTAGGGACCAATCATGAGAAAATAGGGAAACATTACAAAGCTCTCGGAACACGGGGTGCTCCAGAAGCTTGGGGACAAATTTATGCAAGCATGACTCGTGGAATTCAGCAAAAGAAGTCAAGCTAATCTGCAGTTAATTAGTGCCCACGGTTCTAGCTTCCATGAAGGGCTTCCGTGAAAATTACTCCCACCACAAGGCAGGAGCACATGAAGGATTCATGTGCATACCCCGAGCAAAAGGGAAGGTGTCACTTTTGGGAAGGAAATGCCTATAGAAGCCAAGGCGCTCTCCTAGTTTACAGTGGAAAGGCTTAGGACAGATTTTTCTTCGAATACGGTGTCGCGGGAGGCCACCACACGTACCTGTCAGATCACAGGAGTGATGACAATGCTTTTCAGGTACGACGTTAGTTTTTGTCCCCCACCCCCCGCCATGTCAGGTCATATTACAAGGCATGCGCACCCTCGTGCCTGCCCATTATCCAATAGCCATGTGAGGGGATGATTCGAAAAGGAAAGACCTTTGAGTGACACGTAGGGGATATTTGGACAGTACTCCTCATACCTTTGTGCACTGCACACTGGAATTGTCACCTACCAAATTAACAGTCAGATCTCTGGCAGAAGGGCTGGTCCTAAAGGCATGTTGATCAAGAAACCACTTATAAATACCCATATATATCATGACCAAGGGAAAGTAACTTCTTCAACCTACAAAACTTCTGCTAAAAATTCCTATTAACTTCTTCTTCTTTAGAGAGGAATGAGAGAAATAGAGAGGGCATGTCCAGACCGTATACACTTGTAATATGCAATGCTTGCCTACAAGGCTAAAAAATCACTACTACAACATGGGGCTTTAGCTTCCCCTTTTTATTAGCTTCCCTTTTTTCAACCTATTTTATAAAAGGGGAAGCTAAAGGGTGTGAAAACACCCACCTAATTTGAAGTTGACATTTAGAGGCGGTTTTTTGGTAAAAACCGTAGGTATATATATTAATAAACCTATTCCGTCGGTTAGAAATTGGGAAATTTTAAGGGTTTAACAAAAAAACCCTTATATCGTCTTCTTCTTCCCCACGATAACAACAGCCACAACAGACCCCTGAAAACCCACGAAACCCTCGCCAACCACCACTAAAATCCACCCTATCTCCCTCATTTCTTCACCATTTCATCCCATTTTTGTCTTAAAATTTTCTATTTTCAATATCTAATCCCATACACTAAAAAGTTTTGTTTTTCCACCCATTTGCAATTTACCCAAACCTATTTTAAAAAAAAAGGTGGTGTTATAACTCTGGCCACCGATTTTAGCGCAGAAAACGTTGAATCCCAACAACCATTAAGGTATAAATATGCTTTCTATTCATTTTATTAATGTACATTTGTATTATTTCATTTTTGTAAATTTTTTTTGGGATTTTTTTTTTATTTTTTTTAATATTATATTGTGTGTGTGCTATAGGTGGGCGGATTTTTGTCGCAATTTATCGTCAGATTTCATTTATAAGGTAAATATTTGTTAACTTGGTATATAATATATATGTATATATTTTGTATTTTATTATTGAATATGTGTTTACATATATTGTGTGTGTATATATTGTGTATATACTATTTGTGTATTTTGTGTAATTGTATTGTATATGTATTTGTTGTGAATGAGAATGGGGTAGTAGGGATTAAATTAGTTTAGAATTAACGTTTTTAAAAATATGTTAGTGTGATATATAATTGATTATATATGTATATGTTATTTTTTTTTCAAAAATTAACTATAGAATTTATTAACTAGTAATTTGTTACATTTTTTATTAACTAGTAAGTAATTTAATAATTAAAATTCTAATTTGGTTGTATATTGCATTATATTATAGGTTGTGAGCTAATATTTGAGGTTCGATATATTTCAGTGTTGATCGGATTTAGAATAGGTATATCCATTCGCTAACTTTTTGTTATTATAATTAATTCTCAATGCATGCTTAGTTGAGTTTGAATATCTTTAATATTCATCCGTAGTGAAGTAGGTTCTGCGAATACATGTACTGCGGTCGGATGGGTGGAGAAATTTTGTATTGTTTATGTTATTTTGCTGCCGAAATTTTGGTAGAATTAGTAACTTGATATAATGCTTACTTTATATTGTGTTTGTTTATGGTGAATACAGAATGTTTGTTTATGCATTTAATATTTCGTATAGATTACTTGTTATATGTATAGCTAACTTTAAATTTTGTTTGTTAATGGTTTAGATATGGCCAACTCGGGTTCAGGATCAGATTCAGACCCAGAGGCAGAGTGTCCTAGGCCGAAGCCTACACGAGGAGCTACTCAAATGAATGAAATATCCAAGCTAATGGATCAAGGCAAAAGAGTGGCCCTCGAGGTGAATGACAAAGGACAATACTGCAGCAAAAGCTACTCCAAGCTCGCATCGACTTTAGGAGTTAGATGTCGTCAAACGATAGGGTTGTCCTATAAAAAAGGGAAAGAAGTCAACCATACACTGAAAAATAAAGTTTGGACAGATATATAGGTAAAAAGTTATTTGTTAGAATTTTAATTTGTTTTTGATTAATTCAGATGCTAACTCTAATCGTGTTTGTTTTCCTTCAAACTAGACGGGTTTTATTGTGTCAGATTCCTTCAAACATGATTGTCTGATCCTTGCTGGGAAGTTAATGAAAGACTTCAAGAATAGGATGACAAAAGAAATTATAATGCCCACAATGGAAGAGAAAGGATGTCCAATGACTGGCACAAGTCCCTGAAAAGCATCCCGAAATCGACCTTACTCATTCGTTGAAATTTGTTGAAAGTCGACTAACTCTTGAATTTCAGGTACACTAATTATATTTGTACTAAGATAAACTCTTAAATACAAGTACATATATCTAATGTATTTTTTTTGGAATTGTAGGCATTGAGTAAGGTGCAAAGGGAACGTTCCTCAAAAATATAATCCAAACATCGAAGTGGTCGGAGTGGAATGGTGAACATCCGGGAAGTTGTGGTAAGTAATGCTTGAATTCTAATAATATGCTTTAAAATGTAATTTGTACTCATTTATTTGTTATAAAATAATGTAGAAGAAGGATCTCGACGTTCAAGATCCCCCATGCCACCCTGTCTGGATCAAATCTCGAACCAAGAGAATAAAACTTGTCACTGATTATGATAAGGAAATTGCTGATAAGATAGTAAGTATATATTAATCCCTAATTGAGTTCTACTAATGAGTTAGTATATATAATTCACATATTAATTGCTTGAATATATGCGTGCATTAGGCTCAATTAGAGGAGCAGCTTACTCAGGGACAAATTCAAGTCCAGGGCAAAAATGATATCCTGACGCAGGCGCTCGGGACACCAGAGCATCCTGGACGTGTCAGGGCTGCTGGGTATGCTAGTACTTAAAATGTTGTTTCTTTAGTTTTACAAAAAAATCGTAGCTAATTTGCATTTTATGATTTACAGGTTCCTGACCAGGGCATCTAAACTGTTCGGCAGGAAGCAAAGGGAAGTGTCTGATGTTGTGGCTCGGCAACAGAAGGAGATTAAAAAATTAAAAGCCGAACTCCAATCCCTTAAATAGAAGAAAAACACTGTCGAACAAGAGGAAGAAGGAGAGGTGGCTGGTGAGGCGTATGTTCCACAACCATACGCTCATGAGGATGAGGGTCCACCACAAACCTATGCTGCGGAGTTTGTTTCCCTCAACGAGCTAGCTCTCCTGTGCAATTTCGATGACCATTCGACCCTTGATCAGCAAGTATATCTCTACTCAGACAACATCGATAATATTGTGGCCCGAGCGTATCTGTACGAGCATGTTAGTAAAATCACTGTTCACTGCACGGACTACGATGATTCACATGCCTAAGTTCTAATTTCGAAAATGCTGTAAGAGGATGCTGAAATCCCAATCTCAATTGAAGGGTGCAGATATGTTAGGGACGTACCAAACATGTTCCTTCCTTGGCCTAAACACTTAATTGTAACATTCGAGGTAACTTCTCTTATAAATTAATTATTAATGATTAGTGGAGTTTGAATATCTTCAATATTCAACCATAGCGAAGTAGGTTCTGCGAATATATGTGCTGCAGTGGGATTGATGAACAAACTACTGTCATATCTGTGTTATTTGTCATTATACAGGCATGTTTAAAATTTTTGGGGGCATTCAATTACAGCCGTTATGCTGCCGAAATTTCTGTAGAATTTAGATCAAATTCGATATATTATGTTCTGTTTTATTTAGGGTCCACTCGCTCAAGCGCCTTCAAGACGTGATGCGTCGAAGGGGAAAACTTCCATGCTTTCTCCACAAGGCGGTCATGCACGGGAAGATGAATTATTCTCGCAAAAGATCATGGACAGGATTCCTAAATCGCTAAAATAGATGGTTGTTGAATTCCTGAACCTCAAAAATAAACGTGATATAATCACAATTCCTGTACCCCGAGGATTCATAGCATAGCATACCCAGATCACGTTATTTGGAGAGGATTTGCAGCAGGTTGCATTGTGTGACTTCATCGGCAACCAGGGAATGCTGTTTGGAATGATGTATACTCTTCTTTAATCTAATTAATCTTATATATTAAATTCTAGTCAAATTATTATAAGACACTAATATTTAACAATTTTTTTAGCAGGTACATCTGGAAGAGCATCAACGGTATGAGAAATTTTTTCAAGTTTTACGACCTAGAGCTTCTCGCAGTGAATGTTATAAACGATGAAGAGAAGAGTCAGTCTTTTGACAATGCGGGAAGACGATTGGCTGCTTGGTTATCATCGATGAATAACAACCACCAGATGTTCTTTATTCCTTGGAATATCGGGTAAACACTATTTAATTCTTTAGTGCTAATTGTTCATTTCTGTATTATGACTTCAAATTATTTTTATACTATCTTACTTATATTCCAATATAATTTTCTAGTACGCATTGGATGTTAGAGGTCGTTACGCCAAAGAAAATTATCCATTTAGACCCTATTCGTGGCCGCCAAGTTCCTGAACAAATTACTCAATTATTGGGAAAGTAATAATTTAATGACTTTTTATGTAACAAATTTTAATTAACTAATGAATTGAAATGCTAATATAATTTTTCAAACAAGGCATTCAGATATGTAGGGGAAACACATGAGTATCTTGTCCCGTGGCAAGGAATTTCACTAGCAAATTGTCTAAGAAACCTAAAAACCAAGAATGTGGTTTTTATATTTTGAAATACATGACTGACATCGTCGCACGTGCGAACCCAAACTGTTACATACAAGATCAAAAACCTGTAAGTTTTAATTATTGATTATAGTATTTATTATAATAACAAATAATACACATATATATAAACTGATATAAATTTTTACTTTTTTTTAACAATTTGGAGATAAGCGGTAATACAATCCAAAAATTGAATTGTTACAGCGATAGTGGATAGAACGGTTGATGGCGGGGATTCACGATGACGATTGATGCTGAAAGGTCCAAGAATTTTTCTTCCCTAGGTTATTTTTTTAGGTTAACTTGTAGTTAGATTTATTAACTTGTTAATACTTGGACTAATTTTACAATATTTGTGTAATATTTAATTACTTTTATGAAATAAAATTATGTATTTTAGCCAATTCTAAAATTAATTTAAACAATATTTAATTTACCTTTTAAAAAAATAAATATGTAATTTAAATTAAATAAAATAATATATAAATAAATAAATATATAATTTAAATAAATTATATAAAATTAAAAAAATTGAAATTTGGGTATATATGGCGTTGGTTATTAGCTAGGAACAGACGCCATATATACCCCTATGGCGTCAGTTCCTAGCTAATAACCGACGCGATAGGGGTATATATGTCGTCAGTTAAATTAAATCATATAGCGTCACCGTGATCAGTGTCGGTAGTGAATTTTGCCAAAACTGACATTGAAAGCCTTAAAAAACTGCCTCTAAAGGTAGTTTTTGTAGTAGTGAATAGATTCGTGCACTAAGAATAATTAATGCCTAAACCACGTAAAACTATGTATCTACTATTTATGTAAATAATCGGTCTTTAAAAATCTCGATAAACAGTCTTAAATATTTTTTCTAGCTTCTGCCTTGTACGTATATATATATATATATGAATATGAGAATAAATATATAAGATTAAGAATATAAATAAACTATAATAACAAAGAAAGTAAAATTAAAAGGGTTCTTGAAAATTATTTCAGCTAAATAAGTATATATAAATATATATTTAGTGTATCCTGTCTTTAAAGAATTCAAAAACTTAAACAAATAAAATTTATATGGGGTAAATTCTCGTGCTAATAACATCTTATAGAATAATATAGAATAGATAAAGAAATAGAAGAAGATAGAAGACAAAGAGAATAATAGAATGAAAGAATGAATGAGATTTTTCTCAGTTATTTATTCTAATAAGATAAATTTCTATTTATACAACAATAAAACTAAAATAATAAGAAATTAAATCAATATAATAAATAAAAATATAATCAAATATTTATTGTGGTAATTAATGTTTTGATTTGGACATCTATCATAAATAATATTTTATAACATTTGTAAATTTTATGTGAAAAATGTGGTTGTGATTCTTATGTGTAAAAAGTGTGGTTGTGATTTTTATGTGTAAAAAGTGTTTGTAATAGCCATTCTCAAATAATAATAATAAAAAAAAGGATACAAAGCTATCAGAAGAAATCTCGGTGGGTTTCCAAAAGAAGCCCGGTCATAAATGCAATACCATTAAGATCAATATAAAATATATATCACCAAAATGAAAGAAGTGCAACTTTATTATAATTTAGAGCAAATAATCGTGATTGTAAGATATTTTATTTATATAAGTAGTCAATAGATGCGTTTAGCATAAAAAAGTAATATTATCGAATTAAAAATATTAGTTTGTATTGCATGTATATTGCTTTACGAAAAAAGAAAAAGAAACATTAGTTTGTAAATTTTGAGAGGAGTATAGGCTGTGTAACTACTAATAGATGCTTTGTGTATTAAGGCATGATAGTGTTGAGTCTGTTCACTGCTGTCCATTCATCGTTCTGCGTGTCAAAATCTGGTCAAACAAAATATAATAAGAGGAACTTCAATTATTCGGTGCAATCTTTAAATCGCTTTTCGTTTTAGCATAACCTATCTTATTACTTTTCTATTATTATACAATGATCTCCATTATAATTATTTAGAGCATTAGGTAAATTTTAAGAAAATTCTTATAGTTTTGAAATCGGTTTTTAAACAATCTGATATATATGCATAGAATAACAAAGACGAGTGATATTTCAAATTTTACAGAGTGATGTGACATCTAATAAAGTGACATGTAGAGAATACTCTGAAACATGGATGCATGGTATTTCCTTCAATATATTGTTCTGGGTGATATATATCCAACAATGTATGAAACATTCAAACTGGTTAAATGTTACTGTCGCGAGTACTTTGCGCATAGTAAATGCGTAGTGTTAATCGTCCAAATTTCTTTCATTTGATAAGATTTGAAGAGATCATGTAATAATTTTTTATTATCAAATAAATGGAAGTTATTTTAGTAACAACAAATTCCTATCAATAAATGAATAAAGCGATTAATTACCGTTCAAATTATGACAAATTTATATATCATGGCTTGCAAAATTTTAGGTATTTATTTTTAAAAGTCATGAAACTACCTACAAGTGTACTAAAAGGTCCGTCGAGGAACCAAGTTCGAGCAGACAATTATTGAGCACTCAAGTTAATTAGCAAGTGACCAAGAGTCTAACAGCCTGCTCGGTCATTTGGGGGCAACTACAATTGTAAGTGGACATGGAAAATACTTGAGCAATTTTTTAAAATATGAAAATCTAAGTATATATGCTCCGAATAGACATAAAAAGGCTAGATTAAAGCCCAGGATTAAAGGTCGCATGGTTAGCCATGTGTCAACAAGAAAAGTAAACCAAGTTAAAATGTCGCTCTATCGGCATAGTGTAATAAAATAAAGGTCTGTAGGTCGAAAAACGTATTAAAAGAAAAAATAGGTCATTATATAAAGGATGAGAATTAGTCCATTGGAGTTGCCAAGTTTAGGTCTTTTGTGGTCGCAACGTCGTCTTGATCAGTGACCGAGAAGTTTTATCAGAAAGTTGACCAGTTTTCTTTGTCCTAGGTACCTTAACTTACTCCTCAACCTTCATCTCCTTGCACTATTACAACAAGGAATCACAACAGTTCTCATCCATGTAATTAAAATTGGCTTCGGGGTTGGCCTTTCAAAAGTCAAAAAAGAGCTCCATGCCGATCTCTGATTACATCTCAAGGTCATTGGCATGACCTTTAATTTCCTCATCCAAGGCTTCCTCCTTGGCCACTGTGGGTATTTTTCCTTGGCTACTTTCGAAGTCCAGTCTTCGACAATCTGCTCCAAGTCCTTGACCTTCTGCTCTAAATTCTGAATGAGTGTCCGTAGAGTAGCCCTCTCCTCAACTAGCTTGTTAACCCGCCAAGTCTCAACCTCGAAGTCAGCCTTTAATTTGTCTACCTAAGGCGCATCAAATAGTTGGTTTTCCAATCCTTTAATATTCTTAAAAAACTCAAACAACTTCTTGTTGACTTTGCCAATGGCAGTTTCCTTGTCTTTAACTTGGCCTTAAACTTTTTCCAGTTTGGCCTTATCCATAGTGGATTGGGCAGCTACAACTTTTGTCTGAGAGTACAAATAGTCGAGCTATAGATTCACCTAAAAGAATATAAATAAGTAATAAGATTTACATGGTATAGTCTAAACTAAAGGTAAGTAGAATTGATAAGAAAAGCATTACCTTAGTATGCTCTTTCAGATGGGCGAGGCTAGGAGATTTATGGGCATCATATCTGACCCCTTCTACTTCTTATTTAGCTTAGAGTGGACACAATCCTGATACAAGCTAATCATGTCATTTGCCTTTTTCATCTCAGAAGTAATAGGCATAGGTGTTTTCTAATTTGTTTTACGGATCAAAGGAGCGGGAGGAGGCTTTAAGCTCTTCTTTGTAGGGGGTTGAACAACAACCACAGGAGCAGAGACGTTAGTAACAATAACCTCATCTCCAACGACCAAAGGAGCTGGGGGCGGAGCCAAGGGAAGTTTCTGCTTGGACTGACCCTTATTGTCTTTCTTTTGAACCTTTGCCAGAATCTCCTACCCAAAAGGTCCACCGACCTTCCTTTTCAACATGGAATTAAGATTGGACAACATAGCTGCACAAAAAAAGTGACTTAGTTAGTTTTCACAAAAATATATAGCAAAAGGCAAGGTAAAATTCTCAAAAAGTATACCCTAGATCTCCGGGGGAGCAACTTCTCAGACTAATATTGAATGGGCTCGTATTGGGTTTTGTGGCCTAAATAAAACTCAGTTCAAAATAATAAGATTTACTAATTAATAAAGATCAGAAATTATTTTATATTGCTGGGTTCACAAGATTTATTTCATGATTATATTTAATGTATAAATTCTATTAAGTCCAGAACATATATATTTATTCATGATTACAGTGTCGTTAGCATAGTGGAATATAATCATGATTATATGTTCAAAAATTTAATTTCCATGATTTGTCAGTTCACTGGATTTAGACTGGCATGATAATCGGCGATAAGGTATACTTACACCTTGAATAAGTGTTATGTCCTTTCCAGAGCACTGGCAAAGTTCACCAGTATCGGATGTATGGAGTATACATGGGAAGGGACCGATATTGATTGTGGATAAGATATCATAAACTTACCGTCATATCTTTCTAAGTCAATATAATTGGTTGATCTCAGGTCTATGGATCTTAATCTTTATATGGTTAAGTTTAGCTTAGTTGTATTATTTATGTTCTTCAAGTTGTTTGTGGAAGCTAACCAATAGTTCTTGTAGATATTTATATCTTGGGAAGATGGTTGTGCAACTGAGTGGGAGCGCTAATTATAGTTATGGAATCTATAGCTTCTATAAGTATTTAGAAGTGAAATGATGATTTCCTTCGAGTTTGGCTGAATAGAGATAAATGATTGAGATCCCATTTTACTAATTATATTAGTTAACTCAAATATCATTTATAGGTAGCTAAGTGTTTTAAGGATAAGATACATTGAAGGGTAGAACGATAAATTTGTCCCTTTTCGATGTAGATCATCTATTGAGGATCTTTGACTATTAGGATTGTAATAATGGATAATGATAACGTATTTATATCGTAGTACATATAGAGCATTCTATATAATTGAGAGTGTATTCAATTCCGAATCTATAGTGGCGCAAAGTGGAATTAATAAGTATAAGGAATTTACTCGATAAATTCTAGATCTACTTATTAAAAGCTAGGTTATATAGGCACATTGTCCCTTTACTGGTTGAGATAATGCTGCTTGCAGACTCAACTAATGAATTTTAATAAATCAATTATAATTCTAAAATTAGACTATGTCTTATTTATGAATTTTCACTAAGCAAGGGCTCAATTGTGAAAAAAAGAGGTTTTGAGGTTAATTTATTAATTAAGAGACTTTGTATGGTGTAATTAATATAAAATATAAATGGTAATTCTATATGATAATTAATTATAACTATTAAATAAATATTTTTGACATTTATAGGATTGAATTGGAAAATATTGTAGTATTGATAGAAGAATAAGTGGTTGAAATAAAGTGGAAAAATTGTAACTAGAGAATGGTCCACTTTATGACCGTCCTTAGTGTGTAATTTTACCCAATATTTTATTCTTTTTTAATCTATATAATTCAACCCTAAGCCCTAGTTTAAACACTATAAAAGGAACATGATGCTCTCATCTCATCCACTTGATTATTCAACCTGCCAGAATCTAGTTTCTAACTTTGTCAAACAACTAGTAGATGAGAGACACCTTCTATACAGTTTTCAAGCCTCCTTCATTATTCTTCATACTCGAACCCATTCAGATAGATGTTGGAATTATTTTAGTAGGATCTAGATTTACTAACAAGTATGTTATTAACATCCTAAATATGAACTTCTAAAACGATATGAAATAAACACATATAAAGTATCAGGAACCTTACAGTGGTAGCAGCAGAATATAATGTCTCCTTCCACTCAGATCTCTAACCCTTGTATCCTTTCTGTAGCAGAGTATCACCAAGATATGAGTCCAAATCTCCTTCTCTTGAAGCTAGATTCTTCACAGCCTTACACATTATGATTGAGTACAACTTGATGTGTGTGGGCACTCACTCTTTCACTATAAGCTTCGGTTTTGAAGAGAGGAAGAGAGAGAGAGAGAGAGAGAGAGAGAGAGAGAGAGAGAGAGAGAGAGAGAGAGAGAGAGAGAGAGAGAGAGAGAGAGAGAGAGTGGTTTCGGCTAGGTATAGGAAGAGAGGCTCAATTTTTTTTTACTGATGGATTGAGATGCATCATGTTTTCCCTTAAGCCATCACTACCTATTTATAGGAAACCACTTAGGGTTAGGTTAGATTTAATTAGCATTAAAATAATAGAAAAATAAATGGTAAATTACAATAGTGTGGACGAACATGGATTGTTATTGGGCCCCACTTTGCAATTTCGCTATTTTCTCATTTTTCCAACTTATTTTCTCAAAAATATCAATTTTCTAATTTAACCACTTAAATGCCAACTCTAATTATTTAGTAACTAAAAATTAATTATTAAATAATATTGTCAATTAATATATTTATTAATTAGACTTAACAAAGCCTCTTAATTAACAAATAAACCATAGAAACTCTTTCTTCACAATTAAGCCCTTACTTAGTGAAAATTCATAAACTAGACATAGTCTAATTTTAGAATTATAATTGATTAATCAAAATTAATTAACTGAGTCTTACAAGTAGTATTGTCTCAACTAGTATGGGGACCATGGGCCTATATATCTGAGCTTCCAATAAGCAGCTCTAGAATTTACCAAGTAAATTCATTGACTTATTAATTCCTTGTTGCATCCACCATAGAACTTGGAATTGCACTCTCAGTTATATAGAACGTTCTATATGTTCCACGATATAGATACGCTATTAGTTATCCATTGTTATAATCCCAATAATCAATGATCCTCTATAGATGATTTACATTGTATAGGGATGAATTTACCGTTACACCCTTCAATGTATTTTATCCTTAAAACACTTAGCCACCTATAAATGATATTTCAGTGAACTAACATAATCACTGAAATGAGTACTCAACCATTTATCTCTATTTAGCCAAGCTCGAAGGAAATCATCATTTTACTTCTATGTCCTGATAGAAGCTATAAATTCCATATCTATGTTTAGCGCTCCCACTCAATTTCACTACCATGTTCCCAAAATGTACATATCACCCTGACCAAAAAGTAGGCTTAACTAACAAATCAAAGAACATGTATAATACTCTTGAGATCGAACCTAACCATGTAAGGATTAAGATCATTTCATCTAGGATCAACTAGGTGATATTGAATTGAATAGATATTACGGTAAATTTATCATATCTGGTTCAAAGTTCAATATCGGTCCCTTCCAATGCATACTCCATGCATCCAACCCAAGGATTACTTTAACCAATGCCCTGGAAAGGACATAGCACTTATCCAAGGTGCAAGTAAACTAAGTTGTAGATTATTATATCAGTTAAACCCAGTGTGCTGATAAATCTAGGAATATATATTTAATCACACAATCTTGATTGCTTTCCACTGTGTTGACATCACAATAATAAAGTACATAAATGTGATAAGGATTTGGATGAATTTATAAATCAAATAAACATATAAATGATAACATGAACCAAATGACACATTAAATAAGTGATGAAAATACTTCTGTCTCTTTATTGATAATAGAATAATAAAGATTACATTGAAATGGATTTTTATTTAGGGCATAAAGCCCAACAATAGAGTGATATGCCCACACATAGCAAGTCAAGTACTCAATCATAATCAGTAAGACAGTGGTAACCAACCCGAAGGAGAGAAAGATATCTAGGCTTAGATCTTGATAATACTCTGCGACAGAAAGGAACAAGGGTTAGTGATAAGAGCAAAAGGGGTCATTATATTCCGCTACAATCAATGTAAGATTTTCTAAACTCTTATGTGTTTAATTTTATTATTTTAGAGATATACATATTTAGAATGTTAATCAACATACTTGTTAGTAAATCTAGATCCAAGTAAAATATTCCCAACAACTGGCCTCAGAGCCATGGTAATGATTTACTTTCATGTAATATGAATTTAAAAATGATGAATATTGTTTATGTGTTGATTTGGATGTGTTCATGTTGGTTTATGTGTTATTTGATGAATGTATGTGATTTACAAAATTTTTCCATGAAAATTATTTTATTTATATTCTAAAAATAATTTAATTGGATTCCTTGTGAAAAATTAAGCAACTTTGATATTTACGGAACACGATTCCGATAAAAATTGAAAAAGTTTTGAAAATGGGATGCACATGGTGATCAATCGCACGCACCAGGCTTCGAACAAGGAAGCCAGACACGCGTGGATGCACCAGACATTTTTTGTCTGAACTCGGCGTGCCACCCCAATTTAGACACGATGATGCATACGTAACACCCTAATAGCAGGGTCATCCATGTGGAATTTTTTTCCCATGAGCCCCTATGCGCACGCGAATTTGTTCCCAGGAGCCCCTATGCGCGTGCATCCGTGGCTGCTTACAGCCTTTCTTGAGCTACACATGCAGCCTTCCTGGGTCCAACACCAAAGATTCGATTTTTGTGAATTTTTTCAACAAATTTTAGATTTTTCGAATTTTTCAAACCCTAATTTCAAAATAAAATATTATTTTTAATATACTTAAACATAAATATCAATTTTGTAAATTAATAATATTTAATTTTAATAGATTATTATTAATTTTGCTATTTTGAGGTTTAAATTTAAAAATTGATTATTTTATATTTTAAGTTATGGTTAGATTTTAATTTTTTTAATATTTATTATTATTTAATTATAAGGTTAGATATTATAATATTGAGTATATTTTAAATTTCAAAGATAGCATTATCTTTTCAATTTGAAATATTATACTAAAATAATCTTATCGGATGAATTAAATAATTAATAAATTTAAAATTAACCTAGATATTTTCTTATAGATATTCTAACTATAATATTTTGAAATTTATTGTAATGACCGCTCTAGTAATGTGGATTAGAAAAGGCAATTAACACAAATTTTTATTATTTTATTATTTTATTATTATTTGTGAATTAATTTTGAATGTGGACCCCAATATTTAGAAATAAATATTAGAGTTATAATTTCTCAATTTTGGAGATTTTATTAAACTCTAGGGGTATTATTTAGCTTATATGTGAAATATGTTAATTTTGTAATTTTTGCTCGGTGACAACGAAAAATGCGATGGATGGCTAGATTGATCACATGGGTAAGTTTAGAACCCTATTTCATAGTGGGAAATATTTTAGAGAAAATAAATTATCGGGATTGAGCGGGGTTATGGAATTGACTATTTTACCCCTAGTTTCAAAGAAATACCCTAGTTTAAGTCTAAGGGCATTTTAGACATTTTGTTAATGGTGGATTAGGTGGCTTATTGGTTGATTGACACCTAGCACTTGACTTTTCAGCCATGAATTAATTAAGGGAAAATCAATTCATTTGAGGGAAAAAATCAAAGGAAACCAAAATCTAGAGAACTCCCACTCTTTCTCTCTTTTCTCTTTCGGCTGGGGCTTGATCAAGGGGGGAAGGGCTGTTAATTCTTGGAGTTTCCAGCAAACGAAGCTTGAAAGATTCAGTTGAGGTAAGCCCTAATGAAACCTTTCTTAATTTCTAAGTTTTAAAGTTAGGTTGAATTGGTGATTTTGCAATTTAAGGGCTGTTAGGTTTGTTTATGCTTAGGGTTCGAATTGTATAGGTTATTTGAGTTAAATTAAGTTCCTAGCAGCTGATTTTGTTGATTGGGTTAAGCTTTATGCAACCTTGAGCTTTGAATGTAAAGCTTTGTTCATTAATGGCAATTTGAGTTGTGATGGTTTGTTTTGTGAATTACTGCCTGGAAATCATTGTGCATGCATTGTATAGGTATACTGGAGAGTTTGGTTAAGTTTGGGCTTGATTTGAATTAAGGGGGGAAGATTTTTGGTTCCCAACAGATGAACCGGAATTCCGGTTCTGGGTGGTCTGTACCAACCGGTCGGCCAGGTTGGTGACCCGAAACCGGGATGCGGTTGGAAACCTGCACTTTTGTTGGGGGATTTTCCAGAACCCTAGTTTTGGCCAATTTTGGGTTATATAGGGTATTGCCATGAGGTTTATCGATAGGGAAACTTTTAGTTTCAAGTTTTAAGTCCCGGAAAGTGATTTAGCGAGTCACTCATCTGTATTACCATTTTTGTGATTAGGGCATCCATCTAGCACGTGAATTCCGTTCAGGTCTGGCCAAAGACACTTGAATTTGGAAAACAGTAAGAATCGTGTATAATGTATGATGTGGTTATCTGAATGTGTGTATATGTGTTTATATATGCATGCTTGAATTATATTAAACACTACCAACACTTGTATGAATAAGTTATAGAGTGTATTGGTACAGTGATTGATGTTAATGTGAGTACAATACAGTGATACTAACACAAGCATAAGAAAATGCTAAGGTGTGTGGTACATCACTCAGTGTTACTCAGTGATCGGGATAAACCCTACCAACACTTGTACAGTGAGGTACGATGTGTATGTGGTATAGTGGTTGTACCCTGGTAATGAACGTTCATACTCATCTGTTAAGCTCTGTAAATGGGTGTATGGGCGCCTATTTACAGGTCGGAAATTATATGGTATGTTATATGCAATTCTTACTGAGTCTGTTGACTCACAGTTTCTGCTTCCATGTGTAGGTAAAGGAAAGGCGAAGGCTGAACAGGAATGAACCTGAGCTCGGGTGAGATTGTACATGTCAAGCGGCGCGACCTGGAGTGTTCGGTCTCGGGACATCTGGGAGTTGTATTTTGAAAGTCGCTGTGCGACCTGTAAATCTGTATATTTTGGATTGTATGTTTGAAAAGTAAAGTTTGTAAAGTTTTAAAAATCGGGATCCCGGCACTTGTAAATATTTTATTAAATTACAAAGTTTAGTATTTAATGTGAAAGTTTTAATTTGACACGTTTTTCGAGAAATTTCTTTGGTTAGCAAAGATTGCACAATTATTGAAAAAGCACTGTAGCGTGCCTTAGCATTAGGGCGTTACAATTTTGGTATCAGAGCCGCCAGGTTTGTCTACCGAAGCTTGCTATGACATGTACAATCTTCATCAGAGAAAGCTCGGTTCACGGTTCAGTAAGCCTATACTTGTTTAGTATTTTAAATAAGTGTGATGAGAAAGTATGTTAGGAAGCATATTAGATTTAAATTAAATATATTTCTTTAAAAAAGAAAAGAAAGTGTGTTGCCTTTAAGTTATTAAGAGCGGTGTTAATTTTGATCGCTGTCTAACCTGCCTGGCTTATGGATTCGCAGGCTGAGTCCTATTAAATCGACGCCCCGCGAAATACAAGAAGTCAGGGTGGCATGGTTGAGACAGGAGGCGGTCAGGGGAATCCTCAAAATCCTCGTGGCCGCGGCCGTGGCCGTGGCAGAGCTCAGGGTGGTCGCCCTGTAAATCCACCTCAAGCTCCTCCTGACTGGGAGCAAAGATTTGCTGAAATGCAAGAGAGAATTCGTCAGCAAGATGAAGAGATCCAAAGATTGAGGCAGCAGGGTCCTCCTGCCGTGCCTCCTCAAGAAGTTCAGGCCGTTGTAGTTCCAGCGGTGCCAGCAGAACAACCTGTTGTTGGCAACTGTATGGAACCGTTGTACGAAAGATTTCGAAAACAGGCACCTCCAGTGTTTCTGGGAGGCCCTGATGTGATGAAGGCTGAGCAATGGCTTTCGACGATTGAGCGTATTCTCAACTTTATGGGAGTGGTTGGAAATGATCGGGTGACCTGCGCCACTTTCCAGTTTCAGGAAGATGCCCTCGTGTGGTGGGAATTGATAACCCTCACTCGGGACGTCACGCTGATGACCTGGGAGGAATTTAGGGAGTTATTTAACTCCAAGTATTACAATGAAGCGGTCCGCAGTGCAAAGCGGAAAGAGTTCACTGATCTAGTTCGCACCGAGGGTATGTCGATCCACTGAGTACACAACGAAATTTGATCGGTTGGCTAAATTGGCAGCAGGAATTGTGCCCACGGATTTCAGTAAGAAAGAAAAATACTTAGCGGGTTTGAGTGCAAAAATCCGACATGATCTGGTTATTACCACTACTGAAGCAACCACGTATGCAAATATGGTTGAGAAGGCTTTGAGAGCCGAGGGTGCGGTAAAATTTCTTCGGGAGCCCCGGGTGGCTCCGAGTGTTGGTGGAACCCCCACTGTTCCTACTCTTGTTTATGGTAGGGATGGTGGTGACTCCACCACTGAGCAGAAAAGAAAAGTTGTTCCAGCTTCTGGTGGCTCGGGGCAAAGCAAGCGGTTTCGTGGGAACCAAGGCAGAGGAGGACGTCAGGGTTACTCTTATCCTGAGTGTCCAAGGTGCAAGAAACATCATCCGGGAGAGTGTAACCGGAAGACATGCTTCCTGTGTGGCATGGTGGGGCATTTCCAGAAAGATTGCCCCCAGGCAAAGAAAGAGGAGCCGAAAACTGAGATGAAACCGGTTCCTGCTCGTGTGTTTGCCATTACCCAAGCTGATGCTGCAGCCAGTCCTTCTGTTGTGACAGGTCAGCTTCCCGTCAACAACTTGTTATTTACAGTATTATTTGACTCGGGAGCTACTCGTTCATATGTGGCTACAAGGGTGATTGATCTTTTGGGTAGGCCTTGTGAAATTTTAGAAAGAGGGTTTGGAACCCTAATGCCTAGCGGGGAATTGATTATCTCTAATAGGCGCATTAGGTCTATGCCGATTAGGATCGAAGATAGGGAATTGAGTACTGACCTTATAGAATTGAAATTAACTGAATTTGATATTATACTGGGAATGGATTTTCTATCCAAGTATTCGGCCAGTATAGATTGTAGGCGTAAAATGGTGATTTTTCAGCCGAAAGGTGAAGATCCATTTGTTTATGTTGGATCGGTTCAGGGGTCTCGGATCCCGGTTATTTCTGTGTTGAGAGCTAGGGATTTACTATGCAATGGTTGTGTAGGATTTCTAGCGGTAGTTTTTGACTCAGACTGAAACATTTGGGCCTCGAGGTAGTCCGGGTGGTGAAAGATTTTCTTGATGTGTTTCCCGAGGAGTTGCCGGGATTGCCGCCACAATGGCCGAGAGATTGACTTTGTAATTGATTTGGCACTGGAGTCGAACCAGTTTCTAAAGCTCCATATAGGATGGCTCCAGCGGAACTCAAGGAGCTTAACTTACAACTTCAGGGGATGCTTGATATTGGGTTTATTCGACCCAGTGTATCGCCCTGGGGAGCTCCGGTTCTTTTTGTGAAAAAGAAAGATGGTTCCCTCAGAATGTGTATTGATTATCGGGAACTAAACAAGCTGACGATTAAGAACAAGTACCCATTGCCTAGGATCGATGATCTGTTCGATCAGCTTCAGGGAAAAATAGTGTTTTCAAAGATTGATTTACGGTCTAGTTATCATCAACTCAGAATTCGGGAGGAGGACATACCGAAGACTGCTTTTAGAACCAGGTATGGGCACTATGAGTTTCTGGTAATGTCATTCGGATTGACTAATGCTCCTGCGGCCTTTATGGATCTCATGAATAGGGTATTCAAGGATTTCCTCGATAACTGTGTTATAGTGTTTATCGATGACATTCTTGTGTACTCTCAGTCAGAAGAGGAGCACGAGCATCATCTTCGAATGGTGTTTCAGCGACTTAGGGATCACAAGCTGTATGCCAAGTTCAAAAAGTGCGAATTCTGGTTGTCCGAGGTGTCCTTTCTGGGTCACATAGTTGGGAAAAATGGAATTATGGTTGATCCAAACAAGATAGAATCAGTGAAGAATTGGCCGAGGCCCAAGTCTGTAACAGAAATTAGAAGTTTTCTCGGGTTAGCAGGGTATTATCGACGTTTCGTCGAAGGATTTTCTAAACTTTCTATGCCCCTAACCGAATTGACCAAGAAAAATCAGAGATTTGTGTGGTCAGATAAGTGTGAATCAAGCTTTCAGGAGTTGAAGCAGCGATTGATAACAGCTCCGGTGTTAGCTTTGCCATCGGATCAAGAGAAATTTGTTGTTTATTGTGATGCATCCAGACAGGGTCTGGGATGTGTTCTAATGCAAGCTGACAGAGTCATAGCTTATGCCTCTCGCCAACTGAAGGATTATGAGCAGCGTTACCCAACTCATGATTTAGAGCTCGCTGCTGTGGTTTTTGCTTTAAAGATTTGGCGACATTATCTTTATGGTGAAAAGTGTGAGATTTATACTGATCATAAAAGTCTTAAATACTTTTTCACCCAGAAAGATTTAAATATGAGGCAGAGAAGGTGGTTGGAGTTAGTTAAAGACTACGATTGCAAAATACTGTATCACCCCGGGAAAGCCAATGTGGTGGCCGATGCTCTAAGCAGAAAAGGTCCCGGTCAAGTGTGTACTACGATTATGATAGCTCCTCAAGTAGCCTCGGAAATGGTTAGTGCAGGAATTGAGTTCGTGGTCGGGAAATTGCATAATTTAACACTCCAATCTGATCTGTTGGAGAGAATCAGAAAGGCACAACTGGAAGATCCCGAGCTAGCACTACTACAAATTGACTATTTAGTGACACTCTTTAGTGACCCACATAAAAGTGCGAGTCACTAAAGAGTTAAGGGTGAGTTATAGTGACACACATAAAAAGATTCTAAAAATTTAGTGTTAGTGACCTACAAATTGAGTCACTAAAAAATATGAGTGTCACTAAATATTAACTCCCATAATTTCTATTATTTTTTTTAAAAAAAAAGTATTAACATATAGTGACACGCTAAGTGTGACTGGATAAATGTGTGCTGACCCACCTGGCATGTCACTATATCATAATCCAAATTAAAAAAAAAAATATACTGTTATTAATATTTTAAATTAAATATATATATATATTTAGAAAGTAGTGAAAGACTTCTTAATCCAAATTAAAAAAAAAATACAGCTGTTATTAATATTTTAAATTAAAAATACAGCTTTTAATTAATACACTTACCATTTATTTCTAACACATTTACTATTTCTCAAATAAAAAAAAACCCTAGCAGTAGCAACTATTTCTCAAGCCGCCTCCTCCCTTTATCATCGTTCCTTTCTCTCTCTCTCTCTCGGATAGGCGGACGGTCCAGGCGAGTGAATGGACAGGCCGGCAAGCGGACGGACAGCGACGACCTCTCACCTTTCCCATCTCTGTCTCTCTCGGTTCTTTGTGCGACGATTTTTGAGTTTCCATTGCCGGTCGTCGCCCCTCAACCACGCCCAGGACAGCAGCTCGAAAGTGTGAACTAACCACGCACCACCGACGATCTTTTCGTTTGCAGGCACAATAGTTGCCTCAGTACTGTTCTGATTTTTGTTCTTGTTTGAGACCGTCGATCTCCTCTTCTTCTTGTTTTTTTTCTTGTTTGAAAAGCCCAGCAAAAACTTTTATATGAGCCTTTTAAGTGCCTCACTAATATATCTCCTTTCTGTTTGTCTCAGCAAAGGGAGAACCTAACTGAAAGTGTGAACAAGGCTATTGGCGAAGACGACGACTGTGGATACTTTGAAATGGTTAAGACGAAGCATCAAAAGTCCGAACCCAAGAGGCAAACTCACGTAAGTCTCTCGCTCTTCTCTTCTCTTCTCCAGTCCATTCATGTTCTTCTTAAATGTTTATAGTTTTGATCCTACGAAAAAGAATTGTTCCTTCTGAATTTGTGAATGAGAAATACAAGTTTGAGTGAGTTTAATGTGTATTAATTTTCCTTTTGATTATTTTACTCTGCTCTTAAAATTTTGGATTTTTAATTGGAACGACCCAATTAGAGTTGGGTTGTGGAAATGGTTACTTTCATGTAATTGATTAATTTTGGATAAAAAAAAAATCAAGCCTGAATTTTCTGTGTTTCAGGTTACGGGCGGTTGGGGGTTTGCTCTGCACGGGTTCGCAAGTAGCTGTTCTTGCATTGTCGGGGTTCACAGGTGGCTAGTTCCGTCGTAGAGGTTGGGTGTTTGGATGGGATATTAGGAGCTTTCCAAAGTAAAAATTTTATCACATTTATTTTGGGTTTCATAAATTTGGTTTTGATTTAGTAATGGTTCTCATAATCTTCACATTTTTTTTCTTCATTTTGAGATTTGTTTATCTCTGATTGCATAGCAATATTGTAACTTTTTCTAGTGTTAATGTATAATGATGATGTATATGTTAGTATACTAATAATTTATCTCTAATTTGATTATAGTGTTTGTATGGTGTTATGGAAGAATTTATCTATCTCTATTGTGATTTGTAATTAACTTGTAAATTAATTTAAGTTTTTATTTTAATAAAATACAATTTTTGTCTATCTTTATGTGTAATTTATAAATTTTACATTTAGTTAATTAAAATTATTATTGTTATAATTAATATATTTATATAATTAATATAAATTATTATTTATAATATAAAAAATTTGAATTAAATTAAATTAAATATTATTTTTTTTAGAAAAATATTTAATATAGTGGCACTTTTTGTGTGTCACTATATCTTTAAAAATATTAATAAAAAATAAAAAAAATGATATAGTTACACTCTAGGTGTGTGGCTGTTACTTTTTTAGTCTGACAAAACATGACTCTATACCCCTATAGTGACACGCATAAAATGAATGCAAAAGGTTTCAGTGACACGTGTGAAGTGTCACTAAAAATTATCTTTCCAGTCACCCTCATTAGTGACGCGCGTTGAAGTGTCACTATATACTTTTAGAGTTACTCAATGTGTGTCACTAAAACCCATTTTTCTAGTAGTGTAGTTAAAGTTCGAGATGAAGTGGTGGCTGGTCGGCCTAGAGGCTTTTCAATCTCGAGAAGTGGAATGTTGTTATATAAAGCTCGAGTTTGTGTTCCTAGTGTTGATAAACTTAAGAAAGAGATACTTGATGAAGCTCACACCACGCCTTACTCGTTGCATCCGGGAACCACCAAGATGTATCAGGATTTGAAACCCTACTTCTGGTGGTATGGGATGAAAAGAGATGTGGTGGACTATGTGTCCAAGTGTTTAACCTGCCAGCAGATTAAGGCTGAACATCAGAGGCCGGCAGGGTTAGTGCAACCTTTAATCCTTCCAGAATGGAAGTGGGAGGACATCGCAATGGACTTTGTAACTGGGTTACCTAGAACTACAGGGATGTATGATTCTGTATGGGTCATTGTGGATAGATTTACAAAGTCGGCTCACTTTCTACCAGTGAAAGTTACCTATTCAGTGGATCAGTATGCTGAATTGTATGTGAAGGAGATAGTTCGTCTCCATGGAGCCCCTAAATCTATTGTGTCAGATAGGGATCCAAAGTTCACATCGAAGTTTTGGGTGAGTCTTCAGAAAGCTATGGGTACCAAGTTAAAGTTTAGTACAACTTTTCACCCTCAGACTGATGGTCAGTCAGAAAGAACTATCCAGATTTTGGAAGACCTACTGAGAGCCTGTGTCATGGACTTTGAGGTTTCATGGAGTAAGTACTTGCCTTTAATTGAATTCTCCTACAACAACAGCTACCAAAGTACAATAGGGATGGCTCCCTATGAGATGTTATACGGTAGAAAATGTCGTTCTCCTATTCATTGGGACGAGACAGGAGAAAGGAAGTACCTGGGTCCAGAATTAGTGCAAAGGACCAATGAAGCTATTGATAAGATCAAGGCTCGGATGCTTGCTTCTCAAAGCAAGCACAAAAGTTATGCTGATCCGAAGCGCAGAGATGTCACATTTCAGGCAGGGGAACATGTTTTCCTGCGAGTTTCACCCATGAAGGGTATTCGGCGCTTCGGGAAGAAGGGTAAGTTAAGTCCTAGGTTCATTGGGCCATTTCAGATACTCGAGAAGGTCGGGCAGGTAGCGTATCGGCTAGCCTTACCACCAGCATTATCAGCTGTTCATGACGTATTTCACATCTCTATGTTAAGGAAATACGTGTCAGACCCGACCCATGTCTTGAGTTATGAAGCCCTTGAACTACAACCAGACTTATCCTATGAAGAGCAACCAGTTCAGATTTTGGATAGGAAAGAAAAAGTTCTTCGCAACATGACTATTGCACTGGTTAAGGTGCTCTGGAGGAACAGTAAGGTGGAAGAAGCCACCTGGGAATTGGAGTCAGATATGAGGACTCAACATCCAGAACTATTCAGGTTAGATTTCGGGGACGAAATCCTATTAACGGGGGGATAATTGTAATGACCGCTCTAGTAATGTGGATTAGAAAAGGCAATTAACACTAATTTTTATTATTTTATTATTTTATTATTATTTGTGAATTAATTTTGAATGTGGACCCCAATATTTAGAAATAAATATTAGAGTTATAATTTCTCAATTTTGGAGATTTTATTAAACTCTAGGGGTATTATTTAGCTTATATGTGAAATATGTTAATTTTGTAATTTTTGCTCGGTGACAACGGAAAATGCGATGGATGGCTAGATTGATCACATGGGTAAGTTTAGAACCCTATTTCATAGTGGGAAATATTTTAGAGAAAATAAATTATCGGGATTGAGCGGGGTTATGGAATTGACCATTTTACCCCTAGTTTCAAAGAAATACCCTAGTTTAAGTCTAAGGGCATTTTAGACATTTTGTTAATGGTGGATTAGGTGGCTTATTGGTTGATTGACACCTAGCACTTGACTTTTCAGCCATGAATTAATTAAGGGAAAATCAATTCATTTGAGGGAAAAAATCAAAGGAAACCAAAATCTAGAGAACTCCCACTCTTTCTCTCTTTTCTCTTTCGGCTGGGGCTTGATCAAGGGGGGAAGGGCTGTTAATTCTTGGAGTTTCCAGCAAACGAAGCTTGAAAGATTCAGTTGAGGTAAGCCCTAATGAAACCTTTCTTAATTTCTAAGTTTTAAAGTTAGGTTGAATTGGTGATTTTGCAATTTAAGGGCTGTTAGGTTTGTTTATGCTTAGGGTTCGAATTGTATAGGTTATTTGAGTTAAATTAAGTTCCTAGCAGCTGATTTTGTTGATTGGGTTAAGCTTTATGCAACCTTGAGCTTTGAATGTAAAGCTTTGTTCATTAATGGCAATTTGAGTTGTGATGGTTTGTTTTGTGAATTACTGCCTGGAAATCATTGTGTATGCATTGTATAGGTATACTGGAGAGTTTGGTTAAGTTTGGGCTTGATTTGAATTAAGGGGGGAAGATTTTTGGTTCCCAGCAGATGAACCGGAATTCCGGTTCTGGGTGGTCTGTACCAACCGGTCGACCGGTTGGTGACCCAGAACCGGGATGCCGGTTGGAAACCGGTCTGCCTGTTGGGGGATTTTCCAGAACCCTAGTTTTGGCCAATTTTGGGTTATATAGGGTATTGCCATGAGGTTTATCGATAGGGAAACTTTTAGTTTCAAGTTTTAAGTCCCGGAAAGTGATTTAGCGAGTCACTCATCTGTATTACCATTTTTGTGATTAGGGCATCCATCTAGCACGTGAATTCCGTTCAGGTCGGCCAGCACACTTGAATTTGGAAAACAGGTAAGAACTGTGTATAATGTATGATGTGGTTATCTGAATGTGTGTATATGTGTTTATATATGCATGCTTGAATTATATTAAACACTACCAACACTTGTATGAATAAGTTATAGAGTGTATTGGTACAGTGATTGATGTTAATGTGAGTACAATACAGTGATACTAACACAAGCATAAGAAAATGCTAAGGTGTGTGGTACATCACTCAGTGTTACTCAGTGATCGGGATAAACCCTACCAACACTTGTACAGTGAGGTACGATGTGTATGTGGTATAGTGGTTGTACCCTGGTAATGAACGTTCATACTCATCTGTTAAGCTCTGTAAATGGGTGTATGGGCGCCTATTTACAGGTCGGAAATTATATGGTATGTTATATGCAATTCTTACTGAGTCTGTTGACTCACAGTTTCTGCTTCCATGTGTAGGTAAAGGAAAGGCGAAGGCTGAACAGGAATGAACCTGAGCTCGGGTGAGATTGTACATGTCAAGCGGCGCGACCTGGAGTGTTCGGTCTCAGGACATCTGGGAGTTGTATTTTGAAAGTCGTTGTGCGACCTGTAAATCTGTATATTTTGGATTGTATGTTTGAAAAGTAAAGTTTGTAAAGTTTTAAAAATCGGGATCCCGGCACTTGTAAATATTTTATTAAATTACAGAGTTTAGTATTTAATGTGAAAGTTTTAATTTAACACGTTTTTCGAGAAATTTCTTTGGTTAGCAAAGATTGCACAATTATTGAAAAAGCACTGTAGCGTGCCTTAGCATTAGGGCGTTACATTTGTAATTGGTTATTTTGTGAAATATTTTATTCTTTATAAATTATAAGTTAGAAAAATGATATTTTATATCATTTTACTTATCAAACATTTATAAATAATATTTAAAATATTTAAATAACCTAGATATTTTTGTAGAAATTTGAAAAAAAAAAAAAGCTTAATTTGAGATATTTTGACATATAATTTGGATAATTATTATTTGTTTATTATTTTATTCCTAAAATAATAATTGCCTAATCATATCTATTTTAAAATTAGTTTATTTTGTTATTTTAATTTTATTGAATTATAAGATTAGAAAATGATATCGAAAATATTTATTTGGTTATTTTCAAATGATTTATCTTACTAGATATTTAATTTAATTTTATAAAAATAATTTAAATAAACCTGGATATTTTAAATTATTTTGAAATTTAAATTTTGAAGAGATATTTAAGGTTGTTTCAGCAACCCTAAATTTTCAAAATTTAGTTGGTTAGTTAAAATATTAGTTTAATTATATAAATATCTTACTTCACAATTTGTTACATGGACATTGTTTGTTTATTTAGAAAACTTTTTTTAACAAACCTATTATTTATTTGATATAATGATTAACTTGTTGACAGATCTAATGATCTAATTTTAATCATAGTCTAATTGTCAATAGATCTTAAAATTATGTGGAACATGTAAATTTTGTATTTCTTTCATTCGTGTAAACCTAGAAACATGATAGGACTTATCAAAATCAATTTGACCTGTGTGAGCCTATATGTTTGCTTTTGGACTTAGATGCATATAAGAATCTCATTTATTTTTAGATATATAAATGGACTAGGTTGCTAAAATAAAATATCATCCACATGATAGTTTTATTTAGGCACAATTAGTATTGGGCTTATTCAATGAAAAACAGTTATTTAATTCAAGAATAAATTCCCTCACATTAACAATCTCAATTGTAAAAGCTCATTTGCCTTATTTAAATAATTGTATTAGGCTAATTATACTAGTTTAACCTAATTAAACTAAGAATCAGTTTTTCTATTCAAGTTTGAGGTTACTTATTTTATGGGGGACCTTGACTTTATTTTTTGACTCTGGTTTGGATTTTTGAGTAAATGACTCCTTATAAAAAAAATATGCAAGAGTTTAGCGTTTTTTTTTAAAAAAAAATACATTCAACCTATTTCATTTTTTACTTTTTAAGTATTTAAATAAAAAAAACTAAATAATTAAGTGTAATCATTTTAAATTAAAGTGATAAGTATAATAAAATTTTAATTATGAAATTATATGTGTATAATTTTAAATTATAAAGAATTTTGCTATAAAAATTTTAATAATTTAAGAGCAAAAAAAATTGCTAAATGATTCTTATTTAATAATAAAATATGAAAAATTAATCAATAATTATAATTAATTTAATTTAAAATATAATTAATCTTCGTTAAAGTTTTATAAGAAAATAAATATTTAGGTGACTATTAGGTTATAAGTTAATTATTATTTATTTTTATTTAATTTCCGAATTAATCACAACCATTCAATGATAATCTAATGAGTAAAAAAATGTAACCATGATGGTTACATATTTAATGTAAACATTGAAATCTCTTTCTTTTCTTAAGAGATTTAATTAAATAGAAAAATTATATTTATGTTAAAAATTAATTTATGTAATTTTAGATCAACATAAATTAGAATTATTTTTCCAGTTTTTATTTTATTTTATTTTAAGTAGATTTCGAAAATGTGTTACTTTAATATATTAGATTTCGAATTCAATTATATATATTTATAGAAAATTAAATTTGAGTTGAAAATTAATTTTAATTAATTTTGGACCAACATAAATTAAGTAATTTTTCATAATTTTTATTGATAAATTAATACTAATGATGGAAAATAAATTTTATTTTTTAGATCTTCTTAGGGTATAATTTTATAAATATTCAATCAAAATTTATATTTAGAGTTATCTAAATTCGTGATTTTAATTAAATAAATATATATATATATGTTAAAATAAATAGATTAAAATAAGTATCAAATGAAAATATAATTCTTTAGAATAATAAGTTAGTTATAAGGACATTCGATCTCCATTGTTGGTGCTACATAATTCTTGTTGTAGTGAGTAATTATCCCTAATAGATGAACGTTCAAAAGCAATTTAATGCCGTAGATCTTGAAAGATAAGTAATATTGTAAGTGTTTTATTCTTCGTAACGTCCACCCTAAAGTGGCTGCTAAGAGTAAGACTTACAAGGTATGAAACTATGGTGGAAGCTCATAAAATAGAATGGCCTTGACTCTCGCCTAAACGGGACAACACTGGATTCTAGTCTTGATCGAATAAAAGGTTGTTATAATGGTATCTATTTTACATGGGTTCACTATTATATTCAATGAATGATATCTTTGACTCTCGCCTAAACAGGACACTGTATCAGTTTGTTAGGAACCTTAGATATTATTTAAGATGTGTTTGTTATGTATCTTTACATGTCTTTCTTACTTGCAATTTGTATGATAATTTCTTAATGTGTATGAATTTATATTGAACCGTGTTATTTTCTGTTATTAATGTTGTAGTATAATTTCGAATTTTCATTGTTGGTCTAGCATAGCTTGTTGTATTTAATGTGACAAATCCCAAAGGATGGTCATCCGTTAGACAAACACAATAGTGCTAGATCACGACAGATAAGTATTTGTAAATGTAACATCTAGTTGTACATCTAAAGATTATAATTTAGACTAGTGTTTACAATATGAATCATTGAAGAAATTTATAAAATAATGATAACTTTGACTCTTGCGTAAACGGGACATCATTGAATTTTTATTTTATTCGAAATTATCCTTTATTAGTTTTCCTATTGGCTTTTCATTTCAAATTTGCTTAAACAGTATATCATTAGATAAATGGTTTATAAATTATCTGCTTATGATGTCATTCTATTTTCTTCTATGAAATTTAATGGCGCAGATGACTATATTCCCGACATTCTATCCTGAAATGATATAAATCCTCGATCTTATAGAATCTCCTACTTGTATATGCTTACCATTGGCAACTTAACCATATAGTTAGGTTAGTAGTGGTGGTCCAAGCTAGAATAATAACTCAAAAAAAAATTTGGTATACATTTAAGTCTTTGACTTTAAATTTTAGATTCCTAATATAAATTTTAAATTTCAGTTCCAAGAATGAATTACACATTACAATATAACTTTCACAAGTTCCAATATCTATTTTCTACCAATGAATCCAAACTCTATGTTAATGTATGGAATATGAGTTTTGTATTCTGTGACCAAGATCCACATGGACTATTCTAAGAAGTATTTATTGTAACTAGACCTAAGTCATCAAAAGACCACAACCACATTCTTATATATTTCTAAGACATTTACATCTTGTTCATAGTAGTTTTGACAAGATCTTTCTCTATAAAGAAAAAGTATGCATATATCCACTTGAAAGTAGGATCATCTATATTTGACATATGGATGTATATTTAGGGGTAGATATGAGTTTTTGTTATATTCTTAAGCAATCACTCTCGATTTCACCTTAAGCCAAAAAATTTGAAATGTTTAAGAAATTTCATGATTTGTAGCAATGTTGAAAAACATTAATGTAAGTGGTTAAAGATCTTGTGAATTAAGGTGGAGAAATATTATGTAGATATGCAGTTCAAAGATCATTAAGTTGAATTTTTGAATTGTATCCAAACTTACCTCCCTAGAAATTCGGTTTACATATTGATGAAAGTGAAAGGTCTATGATTAGTCACGAATAGCTGCCTAAGTCCTTCTAGGAAATACCCTAGTGATAGGAGATTTTAGAATGATGGAATAATTGTGTACTTATTGTAAACCATTACTAGAGGATGTCCTGATCGTGAACTTAAGAAAAGCTAAAACTGTTAACTAAGGTTTGCATATTTGATAGCTATTCTAAGTGATTAGGGGTGGACCATCCTATGATCATATAGATAAGAAGTGTTTGCTTCAACAAATACTACTTTTCTAAGAATATGATTAAATCTGAAAACAAATTAGCAAAGTAGAGGAGACATTTTTATCTTGATTCCAAATTGTTCTATCATCTTATTCTATATAAGATGGTCCCACTGCCTCTATTGTCTTGACCCAACCATGAGGTCAATACCACTTATGTTCTTAGACAGAAAGTCACGGTACCTTGACGTAGTGAGAGGGTTTCAAGGAACTCACCCTCTTATGACTTGGGAGACACATGTTATAAGAAATAATTGTTAGTTTAAACAAGTGATGGATGGTCAGAATAAGGAACTAAGAAGCAAAGCCAAGAGAACTATGGTTAAAACCATTCATATGAAGTAACCAAAAGATTTTCCATTACAAGGACAAGAAAAGAAATTTTAATAATAAGTCTATTGAATGGACTTAACAAAACTTCCTAATCTTAGTAATATAGGTTTGAGTTTATCTAAACTTGTGGCTTATGGTATACCTGGTGATTTAATTACTCTAATGCAAGCAGTTTTAACTATTCCAAAAAAGATAAAGGCCAAGAAAAAAATTCCTTAGGATCAACAGTGAAAGGTCTCAGATATGCTTTGCTATGCATTAGACCAAACACCTGCTGTTGAGTGGGAGTAATGAGTAGGTATCAGATTAATCCAAGAAAGGAACATTGGAAGACCATCATGTAAATTTTAAGATCAAGAAGAGGAACTAGATGTTAGTTGATAAGGGTGGTACTTTATACTATTATACTACACCAAATTAGGCTTCAAGACTTGCCTTGATGCTAGAAAGTCTACTAATGAGATGGTGATTACTCTGGGGGTGGATCAGTGATTTTGGAGAAGTGTAAAAACCTATCTGAAGTCTGTAACTCTACCAGTGAGACTGAATGGAAAAGTTATAGGAAGGATACTTATTCAGTCTATGGAAAGTTCTATACAATTTTTGGCATTTTACCAATAATTTATAAACTACTAGTGTTACTTCTTGACTAACAGAAATGTAGTTTCCAAAAAGTAAAGAATCCAATATTCCTATAGGAGTAGACATATAGAGAGAAAATTCACAATATCAAGGATTTTGTGATTAAGGAAATGTAATGGCGGAGAAAGTTTGTATTGAATACAACCTGTCAGATCCTATTACAGAGAGAATACAACATACTACACTTAATTTGGATATCAAGGGGTTGAGATTATTTGAAACACACTTTTAGTTTTATATTAGTGCAAGTGGGAGTTTGTTGGGTTTTGTGCTCTAAATAAAACTCATTTCAAAATAATCAAGTTTACTAATTAATAAAGATCTGAAATCCTTTTATATTGCATGGTTCACATGATTTATTTCATGATTATATTTAATGTATAAATTCTATTAAGTCTAGAACATATATATTTGTTCATGATTATAGTGTCATCAATACAGTGGAATATATTCATGATTATACGTTCAAAAGTTTAATTCTCATTATTTGTCAATTCACTAGATTTAGACTGACATAATACTTTGCGATAAGGTATACTTACACCTTAGATAAGTGTTATGTCCTTTTTAGGGCATTGGTAAAGTTTACGAGTATCGAATGTATGGAGTATACATTGGAAAGGACTAATATTGATCTTGGATAAGATATCATAAACTTACCGTTATATCTTTTTAAGTCGATATCAATTGTTGATCTTAGGTCTATGGATCTTAATCCTTATATGGTTAGGTTTAGCTTAGTTGTATTATTTATGTTCTTCAAGTTGTTCCTGGATGCTAACCAATGTTTCTGGCATATATTTACATCTTGGGAACATAGTAGTTCAATTGAGTGGGAGCACTGATCATAGATATGGAATCTATAGCTTCTATAAGTATTTAGAAGTGAAACGATGATTTCCTTTGAGCTTGGCTAAATAGAGATATATGATTGAGATCTCATTTCAGTAATTATATTAGTTTACTACAATATAATTTATAGGTAGCTAAGTGTTTTAAGGATAAAGTACATTGAAGGGTAGAACGGTAAATTTGTCCCTTTTCGATGTAGATCATCTATAGAGGATCTTTGACAATTATGATTGTAACAATTGATAATCATAATGTATCTATATCGTGGTACATATAGAGCATTCTATATAATTGAGAGAGTATTCAATTCCAAATTTACTTTTTGAAAGCTCAGTTATATAGGCCCATGGTCCCCATATTAGTTTAGATAATACTGCTTGCGGACTCAGTTAATGAATTTTAATTAATCAATTATAATTCTAAAATTAGATTATGTCTTATTTATGAATTTTCACTAAGCAAGGGCTTAATTGTGAAGAAAAGAGGTTTTGAGGTTAATTTATTAATTAAAAGACTTCGTATGGTCTAATTAATTAATAATATAGATGGAAATTTTACTTGATAATTAATTATAATTATTAAATAAATAGTTTTGGCATTTATAGAATTGAATTGGAAAATATGGTATTATCGAAAGAACAATAAGTGGTTGAAATAAAGTGGCAAAATTGTGACTATAGAATGGTCCCATTTATGACCTACCTTAGTGTGCAATTTTAACCAATATTTTATCCTTTTTTAATCCATATAATTCAATCCTAAGCCTTAGTTGAAACACTATATAAGGAACATGATGCTTTCATCTCATCCACTTGACTATTCAACCTGCCAAAATCTAGTTTCTAACTCTGTCAAACAACTAGTAGATGAGAGACACCTTCTATACAGTTTTCAAGCCTCCTTCATTGTTCTTCATACTCGAACCCTTACTGATAGAGTTCCATCCCACACATAGCAAGCCAAGTACTCAACCATAGTGAGTAAGGTAGTGGTAACCAACCTGAAGGATTGAAAGAGATCCCGGCTCAGATCTTGATAATATTCTACGACAGAAAGGAACAAGGGTTAGAGATCTGAGCGAAAGGAGTCATTATATTCCGCTGCAACTAAGGTAAGGTTTTCTAAACTCTTATGTGTTTAATTTCATTATTTTAGAGACATTAATATTTAGGATGTTAATCAACATACTTGTTAGTAAATCTAGATCTCCTGGTAAAATATTTCGAATAGCTCCATCATCCGAAGAGTCCACTTTCAACTCTTCTTCAACAACCCCTTTTCCCTTTCCAAGTGATAACTTGGAGAATAGGACGTGGAACCTCCTCGAAAACCTCTCTAATCAAAATATGCCCCTCAATCGGAGCTTTTTTCTTCTTCTTTCTTTTCTTCTTTCACTCTGGTATTTCCAACATGGTAGTAGAAGCCACGAGCATAGGAACCTCTTCATCAGTCCCCTCAAACGAATACAATCCAAATTAAATGAAGTTCTCCATTATGGCCAATATAGATATGTTGCGTGCCCTGCTCGACAGCTGAAGAATGACTTGTGCCCTTTACTTTAACCCCAAAGTTAAAGGGGGACAGTAGTATATCTTCGCCAGCTGGAAGGGTAAGTGGTCGACTGCCATCTATTATACAATATATTATTCTTTGGTGTACCCACCTATTTTGGGGACCTCCTTATCCGTCATGCTGGTCAACTAGGGATGTTCTAGCTGAAAAGTAAAAGTAACACGAGCAGTTACGCCCTAGGCTGGACTTCAGCTTGAAAATCGAATTGGTGTCATGGGGTGATGGAATACCTCATCACCTCTTTGCGTACAAAACAAATAGCGTAGATAGATATTTGATGACCTTAAGTGTAAATTGTGTCGGGTAGATCTTATAGTAGTGGACTATCTTTCTAAAGTATAGATGAAGGGGTAGGATTGCACCCTACTGATCATGTGGTACGGATAATGCACAGTTCCTTTCCCCTTGATCGGCGGCAAGTTATCCATGATAGGGAAGAAAGGTCTCCACATTCCCAAGAAGGCCCTTGGCCTAAAGATTCTTGAGTCTTTTCCACAAGATGATGGACAAAAAGAGAAACCCACTGAGCCTTAGGTTTATCCTGATACTTTGTTGGAAGGACCTCTTTATACTCTGTAGTGACATAGTCCTAGATCTCAATTAGTATATCACCAAGTTTTGAGATGGGCTCCCTGACCTTGTTATACAATTCGTACAGCAGAGTTGCAAGGGCCACCTCTTTTTACTCTTCAGCGCCAGCTGGACGAACATTACCCTGGTCCTCTACCTCTTGTACCTCCTCATTAGAAAAAAGCACTTCAACATCCTCTTCAATTGAAACCCTCATGTGGCTATGTTTGGTGCACGCCACCATCCTATGTCTGGGCGGATATTGGGATGAATAGTGTGCTTGGCAATGTTCATTGCGATTTCTGCTAGCATAGATACTTTCCTAGGTGGCTCTGGACAACCTTCAGACAGGGTGTTTAGAATGTCTTCCTAGACCTTGTATGTCCAATATGTAGGCAAGTACTGTCTTCAACATTTTTTAACTCATAGATGAACCTTTTGTACATGTCTTCCCCAACCTGGTCGAGGTAATGATGGTGTTTCACGGTAGACTCTGAGGACTCTGATGAATCACTTGTCACGTCCCAATCATTAAAACTTGTAGTTTATGAGCTCTCGCTTGATGACGATGAAGTTGCATGGAGCCTGGGTTAGTCTTCGTAAAGTAGATGAAGTAAATCTTCACCTATCCGGTGCTTATCTCCCAAAAAATTGCCCGAGTTCATCTACAAAAGGGAGAGAGAGGTAGGAACTAGACAAGTAGAATATCTTTTCCAAACAAAAAACATTATTCATGCTCCAATCAAAAAGATTTAAGGATCAAAGGAAGGAATTTCCTTCCTGATGACGAAAATTCCAGAGCAAACAAGTTCTAGAATACAGGAAGAACTCGGGAAATTCCTAATAATGTCGAACAAATATTCAAATATTTTTCAGCAAAACATTTGAAATCAACAAAAAACTAAAAATCATATGTCGTGCAAATACATTTGGACTCAGAATAAAGAATCCTAATTTCTAATGTTGTAGCACAGTTCAATTCAAGCCCATATCTCATAAAACAGATCCAAACGAAAAATAAAATGTAGAAATTTAAAAAAAAATGCATAAAGATAAAAAAATTACTCATTGTTGGATGTTTTTGGGTGATGATTCGACTTAGTCTCTAGAAATCACTTCAGGGTTCTTTGAAGCTTGAAGAATAAAAACATGGAAATTCTGGAGAGAAAGAAATTTTCATTTTTGTTTTTAAGTTGGAAAATATGCAAAAGAGGGAGAAAGAGATGTAAATCCCCTTTTATAGTTTACTGAAGGGCCAATTTGGTAATCCCGAGTTTCAAAATTTGGATTTTCTCCCTAAAAGGTAAAATCAGTACTAGTTGGAGAGTACAACTATCAACGTATAAATCAAGACCAATTTTTTGAAGCACAGTTAATAAATTATCAAAATATGAAAGGATAACCTAATCTTTGTACCTTGTGATCCGGCTGCATGAGGACAAGACAAACAATCGATTTTGGGCACGTGCCACCATTCAAGCATCCCGTAGGCTGAATAAGTCCACGTACGAGCAAATGGTTTGCACACAGACTTGGGCGACAAATATTATCCCAAATTATACATTTGGTGATGTGGCGTCCAGTAAGGTGACACGTGGAGACCATTCTAAAACTTGGATGAATGGTATTTCTTTCAATGTACCTTTTAGGGTGATCATGTCTAAGAATATCTGAAGACTGACATGGAACACCAGACAGGTTAAATATTATTACCGTCCGAGCAGGTTCTAGTCTTATAGTGAAGCCAAGTACTCTGCACAGGGTAAACGTGGCTGAAGCACAATTTTTAGGGATATATCCAATAAATATCTCCCATTTAAATCCCTACTAGCTTAGCTTTCCCTTTAATTCTAATTTCTTCTCCTAAATATGGTGAAGTATTTCACTATTGAGGGATCTAAATTCTGAGTTTCCAGAGAACAATTATCTTGTGTAAATAAATGTAAGATTTTCCTTAGGATTATTAAGAAACTCACTCAGCCAGCTCCTTGTGACATTGATATATTTTCGAAGTAATTCAAGTGAAAGGGGAGTAGCCTAATACTATATATAATCATGGGAAAATCTTCTATAAATTATGTTGTTCTTATTACTTAAATATATTAATTATTATCTATTATCTCATCACATTAAATGACTCAACGTCATTGCTTAAAAGTGAGGTCAACAAAAAGTACAACAAAGTATTTGAATTCTAATTTTTAAATTGTAAATAAATAAAAATTATCTAAACATTTATCGCAGAGTAAACACCTTCACATATATATATATATAAATATATATAATTAGTTATCACAGCAAAATAAAAAAAGCTACACGCACCTGTGCATGAAGAATTATTTTAACCTATATATACTAAAGGGCGACTTAAGATTAATTCTAGTCATTGAACCTATAATTGAATATCAACCGAGTGACTAATATTGTAGCCTATTATATATATACATAAAAATATATAAATTTTTAACATTACATTTTTCATGAGAATCTGCTGTATTCTTTGTCACAAGATAATATGTAGGGGCTTTCTTGTCTTTCCAAAGTTGGTTGAATTATGGAAATCCCAATGATTACTTCATCCAACTATTCTTTATACCGTTAGAATAGATTTCATTAATTATTCCCTTTTAGAAAATATCTTTGCTACGTGTAAGCTTCTAGCAGATTGTATCCTCTAATGTAAATCATAATTTTTGAGTATAAATATAGAAGCAATTCATCAACCTCTAATATTTGAGTCAATTTTATTCATTTAATACACTATCTATTTATATATTTTTGACTTGGTATCATAGTGGTTTTAGGTTGAAGCCATGTCGACTCCTTAGGACCAAACATCACCAAATCACTCAACAAGCAATCCTAAAAATTAGGATCAACAAACAGCTCCTAGACATACTCAATTTGCACTAATGATTGCGGTGGTTCAAACTTCTTCAACTCCACACACATCTCTGATTACTAGCCCTTTCAACAATATGTTGAGCCAACCATTTTTCTCTAAAGCTTGATAGAAATAACTTCCCCTTGTGGAAGAAAATGGTCACCACCATTATCCAAGGTCATATGTTGGAAGGCTATTTAAACGGTCTGCAACAAGCTCGACCACAGTTCCTGCCAATAAACATTTCAATTGATGGAACCTTAGGATCAGATTTCAATGTTAATCTAGAATATGAGAACTGGTTAGTCTACGACCAACTTCTTATGGGGTGGCCGTATGGATACATGACAGAACGAATCGTAGTAGAAGTCATGGGGTGTCAATCTGCTGCAGCATTTTGTAATGCCCTTAAGAACTCTATGGTGCTTATTCTTGAGCAAACATGGATAACATATGAACTAAGATCCAAACAACACGCAAAGGAAATAAATCTATGGCAGATATGTAATACCCAGAATTAAGAAAAGGATTAGCAAAACCCTAATTAGATAATTATGAGTTAATTGAGGAATTATATTATTATATAGTTCATTATATGTGAAATTATATGAAATTTAACATGTTAAAGACCCCGTTGGTGAGCCAGGGGTATTTTGGTAATTATGACCCGAGAACGGTAAATTGTTGAGATTAATTTAATTACGTGCTTAATAGAACTATATTATTATATAGTATGCCGGTGTTGTCTTTTCAGGTGTGTTCTGACAGGTTGGCGCGGTATAGTCACACCCGGGAATTTCGGGCCGAACCGGGTTCGGGCCCGAAATGTAAATTGATTTGATTATTTGGCATTTTATTTGATATCTGATAATCTGAAATTTATTTGGCAATATTTGAGTGAGAAATGACAATTATGCCCTTGAAAATGCTTATGTTTGTTTTATAGCCCTAAGGGCAAAATGGTCATTTGACCATAAGGGGTTTACTTTGAATTAAATGATTTTTGGAAGGAAAAAGATTTATTTTTCTGGTTTAATCTCTCTCTCTCACCCGAACCCTCTCTTTCCCTAAAGCCCTTTTGGTTTTCAAAGTATATTTGTGAAGAATTGCTTGAAGTTGGGTGTGAATTGGAGCTTTGGATTGTGGTTTCTTGAGCTTGAAGTCTAGGTAACTCTTGCTGAGTTTTTATTGAATTTTAATTTGTGGAATCTTGCTGAAATTGTTATGGAAAAACATGATTTAAGTTGTATCTTGCCTTGTGATTGCATGTTCTTAAGTGTGGTTATAATCTTGATGAATTGAGGGTGTTAATCTTTGGGTTTAAGTTCTTGAGCATGGATTTTGATTCTAGGGTATTTTCTAGCATTGAATCATGTGTTATTGTGATGTTGTGTTGGCTGGAAAAAAATTACAGAGATAGTTAAAGGTGATGCTCTTGTTTAAAGAGTTGGCTCTTGTTTAAAGAGTTGGATGTGCCATGTTTGTGCTTGATTTGAGTTGGTTTTTGGCAATTTGAAATCTGGAATTTTAATGCATGTAATATGTTAAAATGAGTATCTATTATGTGTGAATAATTCTATAGGTACATTTGTGAATTGGTTGAGAATTTGGGGTGATTAGGTTGAGATTTCTTGCTGAAAATTCGAAGTTTGCTTGCTGGTTTCTGGGTTCTGCACCCAGATGCCGCGGCATGCTCTAGAGCATGCTGCGGCCCGCCCCTCTTGGTGGAACCTGGGTTTTGTCCCAGGTGCCGCGGCATGGTCTGGAGCATGCCGCGGCCCGCCCTCGTGTGTTTGGGCAGTTTTGAGTGATTTTCGAAAATTCGTAACTTTGTGATCCGAACTCCGATTCGGGAGTTCTTTATATCGTTGGAAAGCTCATTCCGAGCTCTGTATGATTATTTGAATTTTAAATGCCATGCTTGAATTTTTATGAGTTGAAATTCAGGGGTTAACCCTAAGTGTGAATGATCCCGGATTTGTGTGACTAGGATTACCGGCACCTGATCAGGAGCACCCGGGGATTCGGAATCTCCTTCTATAGCTGGACAACAGGTAAGACAGTAGTTTGCACGTACAGTATGTGCAGTGGCGCTTATGTGAATATGATATATGTGTGTTATTGTAACCGGGATTAGGGTTATTACCCTAATAGGAACGGTTTGTTAGCCTAGGGTTATTACCCTAGTGGAATATGTGTATAAATGCCATGCATGTTAATTGAAATGAAATTTAAGGATTATGCGTTCAAGGCATAATCAGGTTGGACTCGGTACACATAACCGAGATGAACCACTTCTAAGCCCTTAATGTAATTAGACGTGTGAGAGCAACACGTGGGTCTACGTCACGTAGATTTAATTAGATGTGTGAGCGGAACACATAGGTCTACGCCACGTAGACATAAGTGGGCATGTTGATATAGTGATCAGGTCTGTGCTATACAGACATATATGTGAATAAGCATAATATATTTGTTATGATTTATACTGTCTTGGTGGGCTTGGCTCACGGGTGCTCTACTGTGCAGGAAAGGGTAAGGCATTAGCTGATCAGCCATGAGTTTCTGAAGATGACGAAGAATGTACATGTTCACGCCACTTCAGACCAAGCGGGTTATGGGTCTAATAGGGTTGACTTTTGTATTCTGTTTTGCCGCTTAGGTCGACTAGTAAGAAAGAACTTGTAATAATTTTGTAAATAATTTTTGGGATCCCAACTATGTTTGAAAAGTTTAAACATATTACAAGTTCATTTTTCAGTCTGTTTAATATAAAAGTTTAAATTCTGCGCTATTTTAATTAGTAATCCCGGTTAGGGGATTAGGGTTTCATAAGCATTTTTGGGTAGCGTGCCTAATTATTTAGGGCGTTACAAGATATCTCAAGCAAAAACACATGTGGGCTAACTCTCTCGCATTAGCATGTGATCCTTATCGCGAAAAACATTTGGTTGCTAATGTTCGGTCTGGACTTGATACAAAATACTTGTCCATCGTTATGTTAAATGAAGCTAGAGAACACACCACTTGGCAAAAACTGTCAAACATGTTACTTAGATTTGATGGTCATTTGGAATGATTGTATGTTGTTACTTCTAATAGAAAAATTCTAAATAATCCATCTGCCGACTTTGCTAAGAAGCCATCTAGATCTGGAAACCAACACACAAACAACACATCTCCCAGGCCTTACCAATAGAGTAATCATGGAAATCCTCATTCAGGGAACACAAGAGGTGGTGGTTACAGTGGTGGTTGAGGTCGAGGAGGTAGAGGGAATGGCTCCAAACCACTTGTTAATGGGAAACATGGTCATTCGACTGAAATTTGTTATAATAGATATGATGAAATTTTTATGGGACAACAACCCAACAATGAAGCTGCTCAAGACAAGCAATACTCAACTCTCATAGCTACACCTAAAATGATGAATGATGACAGCAGGTATGCTGATAGTGTTGGGTTTTGTGCCCTAAATAAAACTAATTACAATCTGATTAGTTATCAATTTAAGAGATTTGAAGTGATTTATGTTAACATGTATTTTACATGCTTATGGTTTAATATGTATTTAATATATACACAAAATCAGTTAAGTCCAGAACATATACTTATTCACAATCACAGTATTGTCAACACAGTGGAATGTGATTGTGATTATATGATTCGAAAGACTAAGTCCCTGTTTCTTCAGTGTTTTGGATTTACACTGATGTGATAATCAGCGATGAAGTATACTTACACTTGTAGTAAGTGTTATGTTCTTTCCTGGACATTGGTAAAGTATACTAGTTTCAAATGTATGGAGTATACATTGGACTGGACCGATATTGAACTTAGTCAAGATATTATAAACTTACCGTTGTATCTTCCAAGTCAATATCACTAGTTGATCTTAGCTTAAAAGAATTTAAATCCTGATATGCTTAGGCTCAATTTTAGGAGTGTTATTCATGTTCTTTGATTTATTAGTTAAGCCTACTTTTGGGTCAGGGTGATACGTATATTTTGGGAACATGATAGTATGACTGAGTGGGAGCGCTGAACATAAATATGGAATCTATAGCTTCTACTGGTGTATAGAAGTCAAGTGATGATTCCCTTCGAGCATAGCTAAATAGAAGTAAATGGATGAGCTCTTGTTTCAGTGACTATATCTTAGATCACTAAAACATCATTTACAGGCAGCTAAGTGTTTTAAGGGGCCAAATACATTGAGGGGTGAAACAGTAAATTTATCCTTTCTCGGTGTAAATCATCTATATAGAGGATCTTTGATCAAATTAAGATTATAACGATGGTTAAATGAGATAGCGTATCTATATCATGGAACATATAGAACACTCTATATAAGTTTGAGAGTGCAATTCCAAGCTCTAAGAGTGGATTCAACAAGGAATTAATAAGTTAGGGAATTTACTCGGTAAATTCGGTTCGGCTTACTGGAAGCTCAGTAATATAGATCCATGGTCCCCATTCTAGTTGAGACCATACTGCTTGTAAGACTCAATAATTGAGTTTATGATTAATCAATTATAATTCTAAAGTTAGACTATGTCTAATTTGTGAATTTTCACTAAGCAGGGGTGAAATTGTAAAGAAAAGAGATTCTAGGTTTATTTATTAATTAAGAGACTCTGTATGTCTAATTAATAATTATGTTAAATGACAATATTATTTAATAATCTATTTTAGTTATTAAATAATTAGTTTTGGCATTTAAATGGTTAGAATTGGAAAATTGGCGTTTTTGAGAAAATAGAAATAAAAATTGTGAAAACTGCAAAATCCAAGTGAGGCCCATTAACACCACGGCCGGCCACTTGTTTAAGTTTTTCAAATTATTATTTTCATTATTTTAATGTCAATTAATTATTAACCTAAACCTAGTAGTTTCCTATGAATAGAAAGAGATGGCTCACACCAAAATAAGCAATTATTCAGTAATTCTTCGGAAAATTGAGCCATCTTCTTTTCTCTTTATAGCCGACCCTTCTCTTCTTCTTCTCTTCTACACAATTTTGAGATACCCTAGTGAAAGAGTAGTGCCCACACACAGCAAGTGGTACCTCAATCATAGTTTGGAAGATCGTGAAGAATCCAAATCAAAAAGAAGGACATTCAGACTCAGATCTTGATAATACTCTGTGATAGAAAGGATACAAGGGTTAGAGATCTGAAGGGAAGGAGACATATTATTCTGCTGCAACCAATGTGAGGTTTTGTTTAGCTTTATATGTGTTTATTATCATTTTAGAAAGTTCATATTTAGGATGTTAAATAACATACTTATGAGTAGATCTAAGATCCTGGTAAAAATAATTCCATCAGATAGTAGGGCTAGTAACCAATTAACTTCATATCTTGGAAAGATTCAAAATAAACCTGAATATGGTGGTAAGAAACAAATACAATTGAAGATGGTAGTAAGATTCCCATTATTCATGTCAGACCAGGCTTTATAAAATCTAATGCAAATAATCCATTGCTTCTACATAATATGCTTCATGTTCCATCCATTTCAAAAAAAAATTAATAAGTATTTCAAAACTGACTTCAGACAATAATATCTCAATCGAATTTTTCTCTAATTCTTATATTGTGAAGGAACAAACAACATAGAGATTTGTTTTGCAAGGAGAAATTACAGATGGCCTTTATCAAGTATAAATACCCAGTGCATCTCAGTCCTCAAAGTCTCACCCTCAATTTTCTATCTTTGTGTCAAGTACATCTACTACCAATCATGCTTCTCTATCTTCCTCAAAAGACATTTGGCATAGAAAATAAGGACATCCTTCCAATATTAACATAAATCAAGTCTTGACAATGTCAAATTAAAAACTTCCAGTTAATGAAAAACAACATTTTTGTGATGCATGTCAGTATGGAAAATCTCATGCTCTTCCTTTCTCCAATTCAACCTCTCGAGCTAAACGTTTTTTGGAACTCTTCCACACAAATTTGTGGGGACCAGCCCCCATCCCTTCATACATCAGTTTCAAATAGTATATTCATTTTTTGGATGATTTTGGTCAGTACACTTGGCTATATCCACTCAAAATAAATCTGATGCACATTTTAAAAACAGGGCAAAAAATCAATTTAAGAAAATTAAGAGGTTAAGAACAATTTAAGGAGCTGAGTTTCAAGCATTTTCTAACTTAGTTCTTAACATCGATATACTTTTTGATCACTCGTGTCCACATACCTCAGAACAAAATGGTCAAGCTGAAAGAAAACATCGATATATTGTTGAAATAGGGCTCACATTATTGGCACAGGTTGCAATGCCTTTAAGATATTGGTATGATGCTTTTAGTACATTAGTGAATCAATAGATTAACAACTGCTGTACTGCAAAACCAGTCTCCATATACGTCTCTTTATTCAAAAAAACCTAATTACAGGTTCCTTAAAACGTTTGTTATAGCATGCTTCCCTTGTCTTAGGTCTTATCAATCTTATAAGTTTTAATTTCACTCAATCAAATGTGTGAATTTGGGATATAGTGAGCATTATAAAGGGTATAAGTTTCTATGTCCCCATGGAAGAATATACATCTTGAGACATGTGGTTTTTAATGAGCAAAACAATAAAAGCTGGATTTCTTAATAATTATGCCACTGGACAACATGTTTTTATCCCCATGCCTCATTCCTGAATGCAACTACCTTTCTCCTCAAGTATTCTTAATCTGCAGCAGAACCACAATCCTAGGCATCTCCTTCCACAAATCATGGTTTTTTGCAAAGCCTGAAATTGGCTCTCAAATGTCTATTGCTCCTCACAATTTGTCCATTGCAGGTAGCCCTATCTCACAAGAAAATTCAAGGACCCATGCTTTAGCAGGTTCAAATTCTACTTCAGAGTCTCATGCTTCCATTGCAGACTCTCTTGGTTCCCCCCCTCCGGCTCCTCCTCACAATCCTGCTAATGCTACTCACCCTACGATCACTTGAATAAGGCTGGTATTTCCAAGCCTCGAGCATTTCTTGGTGATCAAGCTTAATTTTTCTTGGTCACCGTGAACCCCATTGTAAAGCCCGCTTAGTTAATTTGGAAATTAGCAGTTGTTTATGATTAATTATGAAATTATTTATAGCTATTTAAATAATTTATTACTGTTATTTATGGAATTCAGAAATGCATGGTTATGTTATTCAGTAGTTTCATATTTTGCATTTCCGATGCCCGGTATTTTGGAACTCGGCGTTTGGCTCAGTAGAAATCACAACTTAGTATGTTAGTAGTTTGGGGACGGGTTTTAGACATTGGGAATGTCGGGAATGGCCGGGAATTTAGAATTTCCCAAAATACCCCTTTAGTATGACTTATGTGATTTTATGGTGGAGGGGCAAAATGGTCTTTTTGCCCCATTAGTGTTTTGTCTTATGTGAGTTTATTATTTGAAAAATTAAATGTTTATTTTATGGTATATTTGGCTGAAATGGAGTTGATTTATATTACTTAACTTTTATTCATTTTATCAAAAAAATCAAAGTTAGAAAAGTTAGAAAAATTTTCACTCAAAGCTCTCTCTCTCTCTCTCTCTCTCTCTCTCTCTCTCTCTCTCTCTCTCTCGGCTTGGTGTGAGCTGCTAGGGCTGGGGGATTTTCTCATCAATTCAATCATTTTTCAACCATTTTAAGTGTAATTCAATTGTTAGTAAGATCCTTGAACTTGTCCTTCTATGTTTTCTTGGAATTTTTGATAAAAGATGAGTAAATGCATGTTATTTTGGATGTTGTTGCTGCTGCATTCTGTGGTTATTTTCTGAGGTTAAAAAGCATGATTTTTAGATGTTAATTAAGCTACTTGTGGTGTATGATTCCTAGGTTGAGCATGCTAGAATTTTCTTATGCAAAAGTTTAATTTTCAAAGTAAAAAATTGAGAATTGGTGGCTGTACTTGTTGCATGAACTAGGTTTTGTTTTCTGCTATGTTTCTATGCTTGATTATGTGATTCTAAGCTAGCTTTGAGGCTTGTGAGTGAGCTTTAGCCAAGTTTGAGTTCTAACTCAAAGCTTGGAGCTCACATGGTGATTTTTGTTTCTGAGTGTTCTGGGTGATTTTGTTGCCTTTGAATGGTTATTTGGGACATATAGAACAGGTCTGGAAGGTTTGGATTGATTTGGGTTAGAATTGATCAAGTTAGGAATTTTTGAAACATTCCTGCGAGGAACCGGAATTCCGGTTGTGAAACCGAAATTCCGGATGGGTGTCCAGTAATTCCCAGAACCGGAATTCCGGTTGGGCAACCGGTCTACCGGTTGGGGAATTTTCTGAAACCCTAGTTTTCCTTGTTTTTATGTTTTTAGGGGTATTGCCATGCTTTTTATCGATAGGGAAACTTTTAGTTCCAAGTTTTAGTCCCCGGGAAGTGATTTAGCATGTCACTTATAGCGTTGTGATTTTTATGGTTTAGGAGCCAGTAATCCGCCGCTCAGCTTTAGTTCCAGTCAGGTTGACCGGCACACCTGAAATCGGAATCCAGGTAAGATTAGTATAACAGTATGCATATGTAGATTACATGTTTAGCGTGCATGTAGGAAGCCTATTAGATTACATTAGTTGTATGTTGGCTTCGAACCATCCAACCCTGTCACGTCGGTACAGGCTGGAGTATGACCAGCAGCCGGAGTATGACCGGTTTGACCGATCAGGCTGACACTTGGTTGGTGGTTCCGTGCTATTGACGTATCCCGTCGGTACAGGCTGGAGTATGACCAGCAGCCGGAGTATGACCGGTTCGACCGATCAGGAGGATATAGTAACACGTCGGTACAGGCTGGAGTATGACCGGCAATGGCGGAGTATGACCGGTTCGACCGATCAGGTTGTTACGTGTCAATAGTACCGTCCCTATGAACGTTCAGAACTCAGTACCATGTTGGACATGGCAGTAGTGGCTCAGTACCATGTTGGACATGGCAGTAGCGGGACTCAGTATCGTGTTGGACACGGCAGTTAGTATTATGTATGAGTATTATTATGCTTTTCTTACTGAGTCTGTCGACTCACAGTTTACGTTTATGTGTAGGTAAAGGCAAGGCTATAGCTGATGGACCGTGAGCGAGCTTATGAGATTGTACATGTCGGGGCGGTTAGGCCTGGAGCGTACGATCCTCGGGACAGCAAGGCTGAATTTTTGTAACTGGTCATTAGACGACTTTTATTTTTATGTAATGGTTAAACAGTTAAATCTTTTTGTAAATGATTTTATAATCGGGATCCCGAGTCTTTTGTAATATGGTTTATAAGTTTAATTAAAAAGCAAAATTTTAATTAATCACGTTTTTCCATAAACCTCGTTGATTAGCAACGAGCTGCACAGTACGTTTAAAAATCACGTAATACGCCTAAGGTAGTTAGGGTGTTACAATTTGGTATCAGAGCCGCCAGGTTGTCTTCCGAAGATCGTCACGACATGTACAATCATCATCAGCAGTTAGCTCGTTTCACGGTTCAGTAAGCCTTTATTGCTTTAGTAGTTTATTTTAATCAGTTATGAAAAAAAAAAAGAAAAGCCTGTTAGGAAGCATGTTAGTAGCCTGATAGTAGAATAGGCGCATGTTTCGTTTTAATTTCCAAATTAAGCGGCATTAGTAAGCTCTCCTTGAATACGACCTGATATGCCAACTCTTGGTTTCGCAGGCGGTTCTAATCAGATGGACGCCAGGCGGACTACCAGGAGTCAGGGCAACTCCGTAGGGTCGAATCAAGGTCAGGGAGCTCAGTTTCCCCCACCTGCTAGGGGCCGAGGTAGAGGTCCCCGAGGCAGGGCTCGTGGCCGGGGTGATGAGAACCCGCCACAGGCTGCCCAGGCTCCCCCAGCAGATCAGGGAGCCCCGAATTGGGAGTTGCGGTTTGCGGAAATGCAAGCCCGGATCGAAGAACAAGACCTCGAGATTCAGAGGTTGAGACAGCAAGGTGCTCCTGCAGTTCCAGTGCCTATAGTTCCAGTGGCACCTACCCCTGCTGCCCAGGCCGAGATAGTGGTGGCGGCCCATAGATTGGAACCTCTGTATGAGCGGTTCCGGAAGCAAGCACCTCCGGTATTCCTGGGAGGTCCGGATGTAATGAAAGCCGAGCAGTGGCTGACGGTGATCACCAAGATACTGAATTTCATGGGTGTCACCGGTAACGACAGAGTGGTGTGCGCCACGTTTCAGTTCCAGGAGGACGCTTTGGTATGGTGGGACATGGTGTCTCAGATCCATGACGTCACCACCATGACCTGGGAAAGGTTCCAGGAACTCTTTAATGCGAAATTCTACAATGAGGCGGTCAGAAGCGCCAAGAGGAAAGAGTTCGCTCACCTGACCCAGTGTGAGAACATGAGCGTCACTGAGTATACTACTCAGTTTGATCGGTTGGCGAGGTTAGCCTCGGGAATTGTGCCGACCGATTTCAGCAAGAAGGAGAAGTATCTAGACGGGCTGAATCCCAAGATCAGGCATGATCTGATGATTACCACCGACGACAGCACCACCTATGCTCAGATGGTGGAGAAGGCACTGCGAGCTGAGGGCGCAGTGGGGTGCATGTCAGAATCAGCCAGTACTCCGGTTAGTGGCGGAGCTCCTACCCCTCCTGCATCAGGCTTTAGCAGGGGGAGTAGTGGTTCGGCCATTGATCAGAGGAAGAGAGCACCCACTGCTTCCGGTGGCTCGAGTCAGAACAAGAGGTTCCGGGGGAACCAGAACAGAGGGAGTCGTCCTGGTGGTACTGAGACCCGATTCTCCTATCCCGAGTGCCCTAGCTGCAAGAGGCACCATCGGGGCGAGTGCAAAGGTCAGGGATGCTTTCATTGTGGCATGCCCGGACACTTCAAGAGGGAATGTCCCCAGCTCCGACCAGAGGCATTGAGAGCTCCAACGATACCCACTCCAGCCAGGGTGTTCGCTATCACGCAGGCTGATGCAGATGCCAGCCCATCAGTTGTCACAGGTCAGCTTTTTATTAACAACTCGCTATATTCAGTGATGTTTGATTCTGGGGCTACACATTCTTATGTGGCGGCCAGAGTCTTTAGTAAATTGGGTAGACCCTATGATAGATATGAATCAGGGTTTGGAACCCTGTTACCTGGCGGAGAATTGGTTATCTCCAATAGGTGGATTAGGTCTATGCCGATCAGGATAGATGGTAGAGAGTTAAGCGCTGATCTGATAGAGATGAGTTTAGTCGAATTCGATATTATTTTAGCAATGGATTTCCTATCTAAATATTCGGCGAGCATTGATTGTAAAAGGAAAATGGTGGTCTTCCAACCCGAAAGTGAAGAACCGTTTGTATTTGTGGGTTCAGTTCAGGGATCTCGGATCCCGGTGATCTCGGCTATGTCAGCGAGAGAATTGTTGCACGGTGGGTGCTTAGGGTTTCTGGCCGTGGTGGTGGACACCACTCGGCCAGATACCATTCGGCCAGAAGACATCAGAGTGGTTCGGGAATTTTTGGACGTTTTTCCCGAAGAACTTCCAGGGTTACCACCTCAGCGGGAGATTGATTTTGTGATTGACTTGGCACCAGGGGTGGAACCGGTTTCCAAAGCCCCGTATAGAATGGCTCCAGCTGAACTTAAGGAATTAAAGATTCAGCTCCAAGGATTACTTGACATAGGGTTCATTCGGCCCAGTGTGTCACCCTGGGGAGCCCGGTTTTGTTCGTCAAGAAGAAGGATGGTTCTATGAGGATGTGCATCGACTACAGGGAACTGAACAAGCTGGCGGTGAAGAATAAATATCCATTACCTAGGATCGATGACTTGTTCGATCAGCTTCAGGGGAAGACGGTCTTTTCTAAGATTGATCTCCGTTTGGGTTATCATCAGTTGAGAATCCGAGAGGAGGACATTCCAAAGACGGCTTTCCGCACTAGGTATGGACATTACGAGTTTCTGGTTATGTCATTCGGACTAACCAATGCTCCTGCAACATTCATGGACCTGATGAATAGAGTATTCAAGGATTTCCTCGATATCTGTGTGATTGTGTTTATCGACGACATCCTCGTGTACTCTCAATCAGAAGAGGAGCATGAGTTACATCTTCAAATGGTACTGCAACGACTTCGAGAACATAAGCTTGACGCCAAGTTCAAGAAATGTGAATTCTGGTTGTCTCAGGTGTCCTTCCTAGGGCACATTGTGAGTAAAGATGGGATCAAGGTGGATCCCGGGAAGATTGAATCCGTCAGGGATTGGCCGACACCGAAGACAGTGACAGAGATCAGAAGCTTCTTGGGTTTAGCTGGGTACTACCGTAGGTTCGTGGAGGGGTTCTCCAAAATTTCAATGGCCCTAACCGAGCTTACAAAGAAGAATCAGCGATTTATCTGGTCAGATAAATGTGAAGCTAGCTTTCAGGAGCTGAAGCAGAGATTGATTACTGCTCCGGTACTAGCTTTGCTTTCGGACAAGGAGAAGTTCGTAGTCTACTGTGACGCATCCAAACAGGGTTTGGGGTGTGTGCTGATGCAAGCCGATCGGGTCATCGCTTATGCCTCCCGTCAGTTAAAAGATTATGAACAGCGATACCCGACTCATGATCTAGAATTGGCCGCAGTGGTTTTTGCACTGAAGATTTGGCGGCATTACCTTTATGGGGAGAAGTGTGAGATCTATACCGACCATAAAAGTCTCAAATATTTCTTTACTCAGAAAGATTTGAACATGAGACAAAGGCGTTGGTTGGAATTAGTGAAGGATTACGATTGTGAGATCCTCTATCATCCCGGAAAAGCCAATGTAGTGGCCGATGCCCTGAGCAGAAAGGGTCCCGGGCAAGTAGCTAGTATGGTTCAGATCTCACCTCAGCTAGCAGAGGATATGGTTAGATCCAGCATTGAGTTTGTGGTAGGTCAGCTTCACAACTTAACGCTGCAATCTGATCTGTTAGAAAGAATAAAAGTCGCTCAGATGACAGATCCGGAGTTAGTAAAGATCCGAGATGAGGTGTTGGCTGGTCAAGCCAAGGACTTTTCAGTGTCAGATAGTGGAATGCTTTTGTATAAAGCCAGAGTTTGTGTTCCGAACAGTGTGGAACTTAGAAATGAGATCTTTGAAGAGGCTCATTCTACTCCATATTCTCTGCATCCCGGCACCACCAAGATGTACCAAGATCTGAAACCGTACTTCTGGTGGAGCGGTATGAAGAAGAATTTGGTAGAATTCGTATCGAGATGCCTCACGTGTCAGCAGATTAAGGCTGAACATCAGAGACCAGCAGGGTTGTAGCAGCCTCTAACCCTACCAGAATGGAAATGGGAGGATATTACGATGGATTTTGTGGTCGGGTTACCTAGGACCACGGGTTTATTTGATTCCATCTGGGTAGTGGTGGACCAATTTACGAAATCTGCTCACTTTCTGCCGGTTAGAACAACATTTTCAGTGGATCAGTTGGCAGAACTGTACGTCAGAGAGATAGTAAGACTTCACGGGGTACCGAAGTCTATAGTTTCGGACAGGGATCCGAAATTCACCTCCAAATTTTGGCAAAGTTTGCAACGGGCAATGGGTACAAAGCTGAAATTTAGTACAGCATTCCATCCTCAGACAGATGGTCAGTCCGAAAGGACAATTCAGATATTGGAGGACATGTTGAGAGCCTGTGTTATGGACTTTGAAGGCTCATGGAGTAAGTATCTACCGTTGATAGAATTTTCTTACAACAACAGTTATCAGAGTACGATAGGGATGGCTCCCTATGAACTGTTGTACGGTAGGAAATGTAGATCCCCTATCCACTGGGATGAGACAGGGGAGAGGAAATACCTGGGTCCAGAGTCAGTTCAGCGGACCAATGAGGCGATAGAGAAGATAAAAGCTAGAATGCTTGCCTCACAGAGCAGACAAAAGAGTTACGCAGATCCGAAACGCAGAGATGTTGAGTTCCAAGTAGGGGAACATGTGTTTTTACGGGTATCTCCGATGAGGGGGATTAAACGTTTCGGGAAAAGAGGCAAGTTATGCCCTAGATTTACAGGACCTTTCGAGATTCTCGAGAAGATAGGTCAAGTGGCATATCGGTTAGCGTTGCCTCCAGCCTTATCAGCAGTTCACAACGTATTCCATGTCTCAATGTTGAGAAAATACGTTTCAGACCCCTCTCATATACTCAGTTATGAGAGTCTTCAGCTTCAGCCAGATATGACATATGAGGAACAACCAGTGCAGATCCTGGATAGAAAGGATAAAGTCCTTCGGAATAAGACCATAGCATTGGTCAAGGTTCTCTGGAGAAACAGTAAGGTGGAAGAGGCCACCTGGGAGCTAGAGTCAGATATGAGAGCTCAATATCCAGAGTTATTCAGGTTAGATTTCGGGGACGAAATCCTTTTAAGGGGGGGATAGTTGTAAAGCCCGCTTAGTTAATTTGGAAATTAGCAGTTGTTTATGATTAATTATGAAATTATTTATAGCTACTTAAATAATTTATTACTGTTATTTATGGAATTCAGAAATACATGGTTATGTTATTCAGTAGTTTCATATTTTGCATTTCCGGTGCCCGGTATTTTGGAACTCGGCGTTTGGCTCAGTAGAAATCACAACTTAGTATGTTAGTAGTTTGGGGACGGGTTTTAGACATTGGGAATGTCGGGAATGGCCGGGAATTTAGAATTTCCCAAAATACCCCTTTAGTATGACTTATGTAATTTTATGGTGGAGGGGCAAAATGGTCTTTTAGCCCCATTAGTGTTTTGTCTTATGTGAGTTTATTATTTGAAAAATTAAATGTTTATTTCATGGTATATTTGGCTGAAATGGAGTTGATTTATATTACTTAACTTTTATTCATTTTATCAAAAAAATCAAAGTTAGAAAAGTTAGAAAAATTTTCACTCAAAGCTCTCTCTCTCTCTCTCTCTCTCTCTCTCTCTCTCTCTCTCTCTCTCTCTCGGCTTGGTGTGAGCTGCTAGGGCTGGGGGATTTTCTCATCAATTCAATCATTTTTCAACCATTTTAAGTGTAATTCAATTGTTGGTAAGATCCTTGAACTTGTCCTTCTATGTTTTCTTGGAATTTTTGATAAAAGATGAGTAAATGCATGTTATTTTGGATGTTGTTGCTGCTGCATTCTGTGGTTATTTTCTGAGGTTAAAAAGCATGATTTTTAGATGTTAATTAAGCTACTTGTGGTGTATGATTCCTAGGTTGAGCATGCTAGAATTTTCTTATGCAAAAGTTTAATTTTCAAAGTAAAAAATTGAGAATTGGTGGCTGTACTTGTTGCATGAACTAGGTTTTGTTTTCTGCTATGTTTCTATGCTTGATTATGTGATTCTAAGCTAGCTTTGAGGCTTGTGAGTGAGCTTTAGCCAAGTTTGAGTTCTAACTCAAAGCTTGGAGCTCACATGGTGATTTTTGTTTCTGAGTGTTCTGGGTGATTTTGTTGCCTTTGAATGGTTATTTGGGACATATAGAACAGGTCTGGAAGGTTTGGATTGATTTGGGTTAGAATTGATCAAGTTAGGAATTTTTGAAACATTCCTGTGAGGAACCAGAATTCCGGTTGTGCAACCGGAATTTCGGATGGGTGTCCAGTAATTCCCAGAACCGGAATTCCAGTTGGGCAACCGGTCTACCGGTTGGGGAATTTTCTGAAACCCTAGTTTTCCTCGTTTTTATGTTTTTAGGGGTATTGCCATGCTTTTTATCGATAGGGAAACTTTTAGTTCCAAGTTTTAGTCCCCGGGAAGTGATTTAGCATGTCACTTATATCGTTGTGATTTTTATGGTTTAGGAGCCAGTAATCCGCCGCTCAGCTTCAGTTCCAGTCAGGTTGACCGGCACACCTGAAATCGGAATCCAGGTAAGATTAGTATAACAGTATGCATATGTAGATTACATGTTTAACGTGCATGTAGGAAGCCTATTAGATTACATTAGTTGTATGTTGGCTTCGAACCATCCAACCCTGTCACGTCGGTACAGGCTGGAGTATGACCAGCAGCCGGAGTATGACCGGTTTGACCGATCAGGCTGACACTTGGTTGGTGGTTCCGTGCTATTGACGTATCCCGTCGGTACAGGCTGGAGTATGACCAGCAGCCGGAGTATGACCGGTTCGACCGATCAGGAGGATATAGTAACACGTCGGTACAGGATGGAGTATGACCAGCAGCCGGAGTATGACCGGTTCGACCGATCAGGTTGTTACGTGTCAATAGTACCGTCCCTATGAACGTTCAGAACTCAGTACCATGTTGGACATGGCAGTAGTGGCTCAGTACCATGTTGGACATGGCAGTAGCGGGACTCAGTATCGTGTTGGACACGACAGTTAGTATTATGTATGAGTATTATTATGCTTTTCTTACTGAGTCTGTCGACTCACAGTTTACGTTTATGTGTAGGTAAAGGCAAGGCTATAGCTGATGGACCGTGAGCGAGCTTATGAGATTGTACATGTCGGGGCGGTTAGGCCTGGAGCGTACGATCCTCGGGACAGCAAGGCTGAATTTTTGTAACTGGTCGTTAGACGACTTTTATTTTTATGTAATGGTTAAACAGTTAAATCTTTTTGTAAATGATTTTATAATCGGGATCCCGAGTCTTTTGTAATATGGTTTATAAGTTTAATTAAAAAGCAAAATTTTAATTAATCACGTTTTTCCATAAACCTCGTTGATTAGCAACGAGCTGCACAGTACGTTTAAAAATCACGTAATACGCCTAAAGTAGTTAGGGTGTTACACCCATTCTGTGTAGGAAGCACTCAACCATGAGGGGTAGAATATAGCTATGTTAGATGAAATTGTAGCCTTAAAATGGAACAAGACATGGTATTTAGTTCCTCTTTCTCTTTATTCCAATGTGGTGGGCAATAAATGGGTGTATAAAATTAAGTACAATGCGTACGGTTCCTTTCAACGCTTCAAAGCTTGCTTACTAGCTAAAAGTTTCCATCAAAAACCTAGAGTAGATTTTGGGGAAACCTTTAGTCCTGTGGTTAAAGCATCCACACAGTGAGAGTTGTGCTAACTTTAAAAGTGTGAACGAGTTGGGAAACACGTCAACTTGACATTAATAATGCATTTCTCAATGGAACGATGGATGATGATGTTCATATGGTTCAACCACAAAGCTTTGAGGATCATGAAAATCCACATTATGTATGCAAACTGAGAAAATCCATGTACGGACTCAAACAAGCCCCAAGGGACTGGTATGAGCAACTCCAAACAACTCTAAGAAATAGAATTTTGAAAATTCCAAGGCTGACTCTTCATTGTTCATGTTGAAGTACCAAAACCATGTCGTTATTGTACTTATATACGTGGATGATATAATAGTTACAGGAAATAGCTCTAAACATGTCGACTAGTTCATAATACAACCTAACAAGTCCTTTTCACTGAAGGATCTTTGATCTCTTCATTACTTTCTGGGCACTAAAGTATTTAGAGATGACAGAGGGCTTTATCTTTCACAACGCAAGCACATTGTTGAACTTATCAACTGAATTGACATGTCATATACAAAGCCAAGCCTGACATATAACGGTCTTCTGTTACTTGACCATTGTGTGTCTTAGTTTCCTTGAAGCTATATATACTGTACTGGTTCTTGACTTTTCATTTAATGAATAAACACTATTTCTCTTCTTTCCTTTTTGTAATATGGTATCAGAACGAGAAAGAGGTGCTTTCCTCAATCGATCTTGATGCCCTTCCTTCCGATCACCTTCTTCGGTGAAGAGTATCGTTCTCAGTTCTCTGATACTCTGTTCTTCGTGTCTTTCTGCACTTTTTTGACATGGTGATGAAGATCAAACATCAACCCAGTCTGACGCTGCAAATCAACAAGCTAGAGTCGTGGATACCACTCCAGCTTCGATTCAACATGGAAATCAATTCCTTCAAATTTATAATTAAAAGAGTCCCATGGAAGATCCCGCAAATCCATACTTCTTACACCACGGAGACAACCAGGTAATGTTCTTGTCTCTCAACTCCTCACTGGTCAAGACAATTACGTTTCTTGGAGTAGGGCTATGCAACTTTCCATCTCTGTGAAAAACAAACTCAATTTTCACGATGGATCCATTCCAAAACCTCCTATTTCTCATCATGTTTTATATAATGCATGGATTCGTAACAATAATATTATTATACCTTGGATCTTGAACTCTATTTCAAAAGAAATCTCCTCTATCATTCTTTATGATGAATCTACAGCCAATATATGGACTGATCTTAAAGTGAGCTTCCATCAGAGGAATGGATCACACGTTTACAATCTAAAGCAAGGTTTGATGAACTTTAAGCAAAATACTCAATCTCTGGGGATGTATTTCACCAAATTGAAGTCCATTTGGGAAGAGCTGTCCAACTATAGACCTACATGTACTTACAATGGTTGTACCTGTGGTGGAGTGAAAAAACTTAAAGAATTTCATCACATGGAGTATATAATATGCTTCCTTAAGGGAATCACTGACACTTACTCTGAAGTCCGCAGTAGCATACTCCTCATGGACCCTCTTCCTGAAATCAATCGTGTTTTGCATCTTGTGACTCAAGACAAAAATCAAAAAGGGAAAATGGCTGCTGCAAATGACCCTAATTCTAATATGGCATTTTCCTTCCAAAAGGACAAGAATGTGCAAAACAGGAATGACAATCAAGGGGACAAGACTTATCCTCCTAAGAAAGGAAGGCCTTTTGTAGTCACTGTAATATACACAACCACATGATTGAAAGGTGTTACAAGATACATGGTTATCCACCAGGATTCAACAAACAAAACAAACCTAAGGAAGCTACTGCAAATCAGGTGCAAACAGGTGCTAAAACCAGTAGCTCGAGTGAAGAAAGCCATGCTCTTCGTCCACAACTAAGTGCATCACAATATCAGCAGCTACTTAATTTACTGGCTAACTAACAACCGAATGTGAACAACCCTGATACTAGCACTTCCACAGGTAGTACTAGTGTTAGAATTATTTTACCAGGATCTTAGATCTACTCACAAGTATGTTGATTAACACCCTAAATATGAACTTCTAAAACGATTATAAGTATACACATATAAAGTATGAGAAACCTTACATTGGGTGCAGTGAAATCATATGTCTCCTTCCACTCAGATCTCTAACCCTTTTATCCTTTCTGTCACAGAGTATTATCAAGATCTGAGCCCGAATGTCCTTCTTGTTGAATTGGTTTCTTCACAATCTTCCACACTATGATTGAGGTACTACTTGCTGTGTCTGGGCACTACTCTATCACTAAGAGGTTTCGAAACAATCAAATAAGAAGGAGGAATAAGAGTGGCGGCTACGTTTAGTGAGATGGCTCAGGTTTTTCTCTGAAAGGAATAAGATGCATTGTTACTTTCCCTGAAGCCATCACTATCTATTTATTGTATGCCACATAGGGTTAGGTTTGAATTATTTGGCATTAAAATAATGAAAATATTAAATGATAATCCCTACATAAGTGGCCGGCCATGGCTAGTGGATATGGGCCCCACTTTTGCAATTTTGCTATTTTATCATTTCTGCATCTCATTTTCTCAAAAACGTCAATTTTCAAATTCAACCATTTAAATGTCAATTTCAACTATTTAATAACTATAATTAACTATTAAATAATATTGTCATTTATTATATTTATTAATTAGACCAACCAAAGTATCTTAATTAACAAATATACCCTAGAAATTCTTTCTTTACAGTTTCGCCCTTGCTTAGTGAAAAATTCACAAATAAACATAGTCTAATTTGAGAATTATAATTGATTAATCAAAACCAATTAAATGAGTCTTACAAGTAGTATTATCTCAACTAGTGTGGGGACCATGGGTCAATATATCTGAGCTTCCAACAAGCAGATCAAGAATTTACATCTTAAATTCACTGACTTATTAATTCTTCGTTGAATCCACCCATAGAACTTAGAATTGCACTCTCAGCTATACAGAACGCTCTATATGTTCCACCATATAGACACGTCCTTAATTATCCATTGTTATAATCCTAATGCGATCAATGATCCTCTATATAGCTGATCTACACTGTAAAGGGATTAAATTACCGTAACACCCTACAATGTATTTTATCCTTAAAACACTTAACCCCGTATAAATGATATTTCAGCTAAGTGAAATGAGTACTCCACAATTTATTTTCGTTTGGTTAAGCTCGAAGGAAATCATCTTTTACTTTCTATTCGCCAGATTGAAGCTATAGATTCCATATTTATGTTAGCGCTCGCACTCAATTGCACTATCGTGTTCCCAAAATGTACGTATCACCCTGACCCAAAAGTAGGCTTAACTAACAAATCAAAGAACACGAATAACACTCTTGAGATTGAACCTAATCATATCAGGATTAAGGTCATTTTATCTAGGATCAACTAGGTGATATTGAATTGAATAGATATTATGGTAAGTTTAATAAATCTATGTCAAAGTTCAATATCGGTCCCTTCCGATGCATACTTCATGCATCCAACCCAAGCTTTACTTTAACCAATGCTCTGGAAAGAATGTAGCATTTCTCCAAATGCAAGTAAACTCTGTTGTAGATTGTCATATAAGTAAAACCTAGTGTTATGATAAATCTAGGAATCTTTAATCACATAGTCATGTTTACTTTTCACTGTGCTGACAACACAATAAACAGGATCAAGTATGTGAGAAGAGTTTGGATGAATTTATAAATCAAATAGACAAATAATTGATCAGGTGAAACAAAACATACACAAATGAATGAAAAATACTTCTGTTTCTTTATTGATATTGAATAATATGGATTACATTGAAATGGAGTTTTATTTAGGGCATAAAACCCAACAGCTAGTATGGCTTTAACCTATAACACTGCCAACATGACAATGGATTGTTGATTGAGGTGCTACAAGACATATATACAATAATATGAAGGTCTTTCAATCTATATGTTTTGCCCCTACCACTAGATTAATTCTATCTAATAATGAATCTTTAGTCGTTCAGCAATGTCGCACAGTGGAAATAACCAAAGACATCATTCTTAAAAATGTGTTGTTTGTTTTAAATTTTAAATTTAATATAATGTTTGTTAGCTGTATAACCAGTGATAATAATGTTATTTTAATTTCAGCACTGGCAAATTTTGTATCCAAGAATCTCTCAGCAAGAAAATGATTGGCAAAGGTAAAGAATGCAGTGGCCTCTATGTCCTAGAGAAAGACACCACTCATGCTTACAACGTTGCCATCTCTGCTCGTTGGAAATTATTTTACCAAGATCTTAGATCTACTCACAAGTATGTTGATTAACACCCTAAATATGAACTTTCTAAAACGATGAAATAAACACGTATAAAGTTTAGTAAACCTTACATTGGGTGCAGCGGAATAATATGACTCCTTCCGTCCAGATATCTAGCCCTTGATTCCTTTCTGTAGCAGAGCATTATCAATATCTGAACCTGGATATCTTTCTCTGATTCTTTAGTGTTGAAACTCCTTCTTGCTGCAAGTCTTTCTTCACGATCTTCCTCACTATGATTGAGGTATCACTTGCTGTGTGTGCAGACTACTCTAACACTAAGAATTTCGAAATCTTTAGGAAGAAGAGAGAGAAGGAGTGGTCGGCCAAAGATAGGGAGAGAGAGAGGCTCAGTTTTTTCTGAATGAAAAGTCAAAAGAAAAGTCTTTTTTTTTTCCTGAAGCCTTCACTATCTATTTATAGCATTCCACTAGGGTTAGGTTTGAATTATTTGGCATTAAAACAATGAAAATATCAGAGGGAAACACCCTACAAAAGTGGCCGGCCATGCAATGTGGATTTGGGCCTCACTTTTTGCAATTTTGCAGTTTTATCTTTTCTGCATCTGATTTTCTCAAAAACGCCAATTTTCAAATTCAACCATTTAAATGCCAATTCTAACTATTTAATAACTATAAATAATTATTACATAATATTTTCATTTATCATATTTATTAATTGAACCATACAAAGTATCATAATTAACAAATATGCCCCTAAAACTCTTTCTTTACAATTTCGCCCTTACTTAGTGAAAAATTCACAAATAGACATAGTCTAATTTGAGAATTATAATTGATTAATCAAAACAAATTATATGAGTCTTACAAGCAATATTATCTCAACTAGTGGGGGGACCATGGGTCTATATACCCGAGCTTCCAATAAGCAGATCAAGAATTTATAACCTAAATTCACTGACTTATTAATTCTTCGTTGAATCCACGCATAGAACTTAGAATTGCACTCTCAGTATATAGAATGCCCTATATGTTCCACCATATAGACGCATCATTAGTTATCCATTGTTATAATCCTAATTTGATCAATGATCCTCTATATGAATGATTTACACTGTAAAGGGATTAGATTACCGTTACACCCTACAAAGTATTTAATCCTTAAAACACTTAACCCCGTATAAATGATAGTTCAGCTTATGTGAAATGAGATCTCCACCATTTACTTTCGTTTGGTCAAGCTCGAAGGAGATCATCCTTTACTTACTATTTGCCAGATAGAAGCTATAGATTCCATGTTTATGTTAGCGTTCCCACTCAATCGTACTACCGTGTTCCCAAAATGTACGTATCACCCTGACCCAAAAGTAGGCTTAACTAACAAATCAAAGAACAAGAATAGCCTCTTGAGATTGAGCCTAATCATAACAGGGTTAAGATCATTTGATCTAGGATCAACTAGGCGATATTGACTTGAATAGATATTACGGTAAGTTTAATAAATCTAAGTCAAAGTTCAATATCGATCCCTTCCGATCCATACTCCATGCATCCAACCTGAGCTTTACTTTAACCAATGCTCTCGAAAGAACATAGCATTTCTCCAAATTCAAGTAAACTTTGTTGTAGAAAACTTTATTCACATAGTCATGTTTACTTTCCAATGTGTTGACAGCACAATAAACAGGATCAAGTATGTGAAAAGGGTTTCAGATGAATTCATACATTATGTACATATAATCATGAAATAAATCATGTGAACCATGCAACATTAAATGTTATTTCTGATCTATATTAATAAGTAAATCTGATTATATTGAAATGAGTTTTATTTAGGGCATAAAACCCAACACTGCTGATGTTTGGCAATCAAGATTGGGACATCCTTCCAACAAAAGATTAGCTCTTCTCTGCAATAAATTTCAGTGTAATATAGACAAAATTCATAAAAACTCTCCATGTTATATTTGTACTAAGGCTAAACAAAAGAAACATCCTTTTGTTAAACACAATAATTTTGCTGAAAAATAAATTTGATTGGATTCATTGTGATGTTTAGGGACCTTATCACATCCCATCTCATTCCAACCACAAGTACTTTCTCACTTTAGTTGATGACAAAACCAGATTTACTTGGCTTTACTTAATGAAACAGAAATCTGATGTTTCCTATATTATACATCAATTTCTTTCTTATGTTCAAACACAATTTAATTGTATATCCAAATGCTTCAGGTCTGACAATGCCTCCGAGTTACTTTTCAAAGATTTGTTTGCTAAATTTGGTATTTTGCGTGATTTTACTTGTGTGGAAACTCCTGAACAAAATGTTGTTGCTGAAAGAAAACATCAGCACCGTTTAAATGTTGCTCGTGCCTTACTTCTTCAATGTCATTTGCCAATCGAATTTTGGACTGAATGTGCTATGACTGTTGCATATCTAATAAATTGAACACCTACACCAAACTTAGCTAACTCTTCTCCTTATGAATTATCATTTGACAAAGCCCCTTACTATGACCATCTAAGGAATTTTGCTGTTTGGTATTTGCTTCTACTCTTACTGCACATCGTACTAAATTTGAACCTCAAACACGCACCTGTGTTTTCATGGGGTATCCTCAAGGGGTGAAGGGATACCAATTGTATGATATTAACAACAAGCAGTTCATTATATCAAGGAATGTTGTTTTTCATGAAAACATATATCCCTTTCACAAAGTCAACAACAACAGCCAATATGTTGATCCTTTTTCTCATATTGTTTTACCTGCTGCTAACATCACTGATACAAGTGTAGGAGATTTTCCTTTAGAAGCTGAAGAAAAAGGGGAATATAATGACATCTCTCAAGACAACAAATCTCCCCCACCAGAGTTTACTTCCCCTTCAACAACAGAACAAAATGTTGCTACAGCAGACCACCCCCCCCCCCCAAATTCAGCAACAAGAACCCAACAATGTGCTGAGGTGAACCAGTCATGTTACAAGACAACCAGCCTATCTCTGTGACTATGATTGCCACTGCGTTATTTAGGATGAAACTTCTACCCCTCATCCTTTAAATAAATTTTTATCTTATGATTGGTTATCTACTGCTTACAAAACTTTCATTCTTGCTTAAACAACTCACTTTGAACCATCAAATTACAATCAAGCTGCTCAACACCGTCTCTGGAATCAAGCAATACAACGTGAACTATTTTCTCTTCTCAAGAATAAGACCTGGACCTATGTTCGCCTTCCTCCAAACAAAACAGCCATAGGCTGTCATTTGATATACGAGATTAAATACAATAGTGACGGATCTATTGAACGATGCAAGGCGCATCTAGTTGCTAAAGGATACACTAAGCAGAAAGCTCTGGACTTCTTCGATACATTCTCAACAATACCTAAAATGGTCACATTCAAACTCCAGCTTGCCATAGTCACTATCAAGCAATGGAACACCCTGCAAATTGATGTGGATAAAACTTTCCTCAACGGAGACCTTAATAAAGAAGTCTAGATGGAACTCCCTAAACGACTCAATCTACCAAATTCCATAGAGTCAAACTTCAACTTAGTTTGCAAACTCAACAAATCAATCTATGGCCTGAATCAGACTTCGAGAAAATGGTATCGCAAGCTCTCGACTGCCATACTGCAAGAAGGTTTCACTCAATCGAAGGCGGACTACACTCTATTTACTAGGGGCCACAATGATTCTTTTGTTGCCTTGTTAGTTTATGTTTACGACATCATCTTGACAGGACGAAATGTTTCACTCCTACAGTAGATACAAGAAAACCTGAACCGAAAATTCTCCATAAAAACATTGGAGAATCTCAAGTATTTTCTTGGATTTGAGAAAGCTCAAGCCGTGGAAGGATTGGTTCTAACAATATACTTTAAATTTGCTTGAAGACAATGGTTTCTCTGGTAGCAAACCAGCCAAAACTCCCATGGATCCCAAGATCACTCCTACCAGCACTATAATCGTGCTGTAGGACCGGCACTATGTTCGTGCCGCTATGACAGCATCAATAGCATCCAAAAGTATAATTGGCCATGATATCACTCTTAACCAGTACGATGCCTGTACTGCTGAACCGACACAATGGTTGTGTTGCTATGATAGTACCAATTCATACTTTCGGGGGTGAATATCACTCTTATCCAGTACGATGCCTGTACTGCTGAACCGACACAATGGTTGTGTCACTGAGATATCACCCAAATATGCAATGATACACACAGCATGCATATATATCGTACATATAAATACACCTAAATATTTATATCACACGTTATATTCAGTTCTTACCTGTTTTCTGAATTCAAGTGTGCTGGCCAACCTGAACGGAAATCTCGTGCTAGATGGATGCCCTAATCACATTTTGAAACCGGGTAAGTTACATGATGAAAACCCTAATCCCGGGAAACTCAAAACCAAAACCCTAGGTTCTGCTATATCCTTAATGGGTTATTCTAACTCTGGAAATGCGGAAACACCCAACCGAGGCATCGAAAAGGAAAAAATTGAGAAAATGAAAGGCCCGGGGAACCCTGCCAAAACTGGCTAGCCGGTTTTTGTGGCACTGCAAACTGGCTAGCTAGTCGGTTTGCACCAGGTTTCCCAAAACCTTTCATTTGTTGCTCAACTCTCCACCAATTGCCATGAAACCTTCTAGGACTCCTATACAATGCATAAACAATAAAACCCAGCCAGTATTTCACACAACAAACCAATTAAAATCAATTTGCCATTAAAGCTCAAAGCTTTGAATTTAATGTTCAAAGTTGCACAAAACCAACAACACCCATTAAAACCAGCTACTAGGAACTTAAATTAACTCAAATGAACCCTAAAATTTGAACCCTAAACAACTCAAACCCTAACAACACCTAAAACTTAATTTCACAAGTTCAAACTAAAGAAAAACTTCAAAAACATACTCTATGGTTCTAGGGTTTTACCTTAGCTTCAAGAGAGCTTGATTCCCGAGTTGAATTCCAGAAGAACAAGATGAAAAGGTTGGTCCTTGCCCTAGTTTGCCTCAGCCGAAGGAAAAAAAGAGAGAGAGTTCAAGAGAAAATGTCATTTTCCTTATTTTCCTACTTTCTTGATTTTTCCCTAAATGGAAAAGGAAGATTAAAAGAATTAATCTCAGCTGAAACATTTGCCAGGTGTCACTCCTTTAGGCAGCCACCTAAACCTTTACCAAATAAAATGACTAAAATGCCTTTAAGGTTATAACTTGGGTATTTCTAAAGCTAGGGGTAAAATGGTCAATTTCCATAACCCCGCTCAATCCCGATAATTTATTTCCTCAAAAAGATTTCCCACTAAGAATAAGGTTCTAAACTTACCCATGTGATCAATCTAGCCATCCATCGCATTTTCCGTTGTCGCCGAGCAAAAATTACAAAGTTAATATATTTCACATATAAGCTAAATAATACCCCTAGAGTTTATTAATATCTCCGGAATTGAGAAATTATAACTCTAATATTTATTTCTAAATATTGGGTTCCATAATTAAATAAATTTAGAAATAATAATAAAATAATAAAAATTAGTGCTAATTGCCTTTACTAATCCAAATTACTAAAGTGGTCATTACAATTATCCCCCCGTTAATAGGATTTCGTCCTCGAAATCTAACCTAAATAACTCTGGATGTTGAGTCCTCATATCCGACTCCAATTCCCAGGTGGTTTCTTCCACCTTACTGTTCCTCCAGAGCACTTTAACCAAAGCAATAGTCTTTTTCCGAAGAACTTTTTTCCTTTCTATCCAAAATTTGTACAGGTTGTTCTTCATAGGTTAAGTCTGGTTGCAGTTCAAGGGCTTCATAACTCAAGATATGAGTCGGGTCTAACACATATTTCCTTGACATAGAAATGTTAAATACATCATGAACAGCTGATAACGCTGGTGGTAAGGCTAGCTGATACGCTACCTGCCCGACCTTCTCAAGTATCTGAAATGGCCCAATGAACCTAGGGCTTAACTTACCCTTCTTCCCGATGCGCCTAATACCCTTCATTGGTGAAACCCGCAGGAAAACATGTTCCCCTGCCTAAAATGTAACATCTCTGCGCTTCGGATCAGCATAACTTTTCTGCCTGCTTTGAGCAACAAGCATCCGAGCCTTGATCTTATCAATAGCTTCATTGGTCCTCTGCACTAACTCTGGACCCAAGTACTTCCTTTCTCCCGTCTCATCCCAATGAATAGGAGAATGACATTTTCTACCATATAGCATCTCATAGGGAGCCATCCCTATTGTACTCTGATAGCTATTGTTGTAGGAGAATTCAATTAAAGGCAAGTACTTACTCTATGAACCCTCAAAGTCCATAACACAAGCTCGTAGTAAGTCTTTCAAAATTTGAATAGTTCTGTCTGACTGACCATCAGTCTGAGGGTGAAAGGCTGTACTAAACTTTAACTTGGTACCCATAGCCTTCTGAAGAATCACCCAAAATTTCGATGTAAACTTTGGATCCCTATTTGACACAATAGATTTAGGGGCTCCATGGAGACAAACTATCTCCTTCACATACAATTCAGCATACTTATCCACTGAATATGTAACTTTCACTGGTAGAAAGTGGGCTGATTTTGTGAATCTATCTACAATGACCCATACTGAATCATACATTCCCGTAGTTCTCGGCAAACCAATTACGAAATCCATTGCAATGTCCTCCCACTTCCATTCAGGAAGGATCAAGGGTTGCAGTAACCCTACCGGCCTCTGATGCTCAGCCTTGATTTGCTGGCAGGTAAAACACTTGGACACGTAGTCCACCACATCTCTTTTCATCCCATACCACCAGAAGTAGGGTTTCAAATCCTGAGACATTTTGGTGGTTCCCGAATGCAATGAATAAGGTGTGGTATGAGCTTCATCAAGTATCTCTTTCTTAAGCTCATCAACATTAGGAACACAAACTCGAGCTTTGTATAAATAACATTCCATTATTCGAGACTGAAAAGTTTTTAGGCCGACCCGCCATTACTTCGTCTCGAACCTTAACTAGCTCGGGATCTTCCAGTTGTGCCTTTCTGATTCTCTCCAATAGATCAGATTGGAGTGTCAAATTATGCAATTTCCCAACTACGAACTCAATCCCTGCACTAACCATTTCAGAAGCTAGTTGAGGGGCTATCATAATCGTGGTACCAACTTGCCCGGGACCTTTTTGTTGGAAATTATTTTACCAGGATCTTAGATCTACTCACAAGTATGTTTATTAACATCCTAAATATGAACTTTCTAAAACGATGAAATAAACACATATAAAGTTTAGGAAACCTTACATTGGGTGCAGCGGAATATAATGACTCCTTCCGTTCAGATATCTAGCCCTTGATTCCTTTACGTAGCGAGCATTATCAATATACGAACACGGATCTCTTTCTCTGAATCTTTGATGCTGAAACTCCTTTGCTGATGATCTTTCTTCACGATCTTCCTCACTATGATTGAGGTATCACTTGATGTGTGTGGGCACTACTCTAATCACTAAGAGAGGTTCGAAATATTGAGGAAGAAAAGAGAGAGAGAGAGTGGCGAGTAGAAGAGAGTGGAGGCTCAGGTTTTTCTGATTCAGAAAGTGTAATTTTCCTGAAGCCTTCACTATCTATTTATAGCATTCCACTAGGGTTTGATTTGAATTATATGGCATTAAAATAATGAAAAAATCATTTAAAAAAGATGACATAAGTGGCGTAGGCCACAGGATAGGTGGACTGGGCCTTGATTTTTGCAATTTTGCAATTTTACCACTTTTGTATCTGATTTTCTCAAAAATGCCAATTTCCTAATTCAATCATTTAAATGCCAATTCTAACTATTTAATAACTATAAATAATTATTAAATAATATTGTCATTTATCATATTTATTAATTGCACCATACAAAGTATCATAATTAACAAATATGCCCCTGTTAACTCTTTCTTTACAATTTCGCCCTTACTTAGTGAAAATTTCACAAATAGACATAGTCTAATTCGTGAATTATAATTGATTAATCAAAACCAATTACATGAGTCTTACAAGCAATATTATCTCGGCTAATTGGGGGGACCATGGGTACATTAACTGAGCCTTCCAATAAGTAGATCAAGAATTTAGCACTAAAATTCACTAACTTATTAATTCTTCGTTGAATCCACGCATAGAACTCGAATTGCACTCTCGGTATATAGAATGCTGCATATGTTCCACCATATAGACACATCATTAGTTATCCATTGTTATAATCCTAATGTGATCAATTATCCTCTATATGAATGATCTACCTTTGTAAAGGGATTAAATTACGGTACACCTACAATGTATTTTATTCCTTAAAACACTTGACCCCGTATAAATGATATTTCGGCTAATGTGAAATGAGTACTCCACCATTTATGTTCGTTTGGTCAAGCTCGAAGGAGATCATCCTTTGCTTACTACTATTCGCCGAGATAGAAGCTATAGATTCCATGTTTATGATAGCGCTCCCACTCAATTGCCTTCTTAGTGTTCCCAAAATGTACGTATCACCACGACCTAAAAAGTAGGCTTAACTAACAAATCAAAGAACACGAATAGCCTTTCAAGATTGAGCCTTTAATCATATCGGGATTAAGATCATTTGATCTAGGATCAACTAGGCGATATTGACTTGAATAGATTTTACGGTAAGTTTAATTAAATCTAAGTCAAAGTTCAATATCTACCTTCCGATGCATACTCCATGCATCCAACTTTGAGCTTTACTTTAACCAATGTGGAAAGAACATAGTATTTCTCCAAATACAAGTAAACTCTTGTTGTAGATTATCATATCGGTAAAACCACGTGTACGATAAATCTAGGAAACTTTATTCACATAGTCATGTTTACTTTCCAATGTGTTGACGGCACAATAAACGGGGATCAAGTATGTGAAAAGGGTTTCGGAATGAATTTATACATTATGTACATATAATCATGAAATAAATCATGTGAACCATGCAACATTAAATGTTATTTCGATCTATATTAATAAGTAAATGCGATTATATTGAAATGAGTTTTATTTAGGGCATAAAACCCAACAAACTCCCACTTGCACTAATATAAAACAAAAGTGCGTTTCAAATAATCTCAACACCTTGATATGCAAAATCAAGTGTAGTAGTAGTAAACTCCTCGTAATAGGATGCGAAAGGTTGAATTAACCACAACCTTTTTCCACTATTACTCTTCCTTTAATCACAAATCATTGATAATGTGAAATTCCTCTCTATATGTCTACTCTCTTGGGATACTTTGGATTATACCTTTGGCAACTACTTTTGGTTAATCGGGAAATTAACGCTAGTAGTTTAAGGCAATTTGGAATGGTGCCAAAGATGTATAGAACTTTCCTTGGCCGAATAAGTAACTTTCCTGCAGCTTTAACATTCAGGTCTCTCTGCGGTAGACCTGTAGACTTCGTATAGGTTTTTACACTTCTCCAAAATCACTATTCCACCCCAGGAGTAACCACCATCTTATCGAAAGATTTACTTAGCACATAGGCAAATTTCGAAATCGATATGGTGTAGCTCCAAGAGTTTTAAACACACCACTTATGGTAACATATAGTTCCTCTTCTTAATCTTAAAATTTACTTGATTGTCTTCCAATGTTCTTCTCTGGATTAATGCGATACCTACTCATTACTCCCACTGATCAGATGTACGTGCTAAGGCATACAAAAGCATATCTAAGACCTCTCACTTGTTGATATAAGAAATTCTTTCATGGCTTTATCTTTTCTGGAATAGTTAAGACTTTTCCTTAGATAAATAAAATCTATACCTAAGAAGTTGTGAAGCTTCATAGATTGCCATTAGAAAGAAAATGCTTGACATTTTACTAAAGTAAGTTGCTTGCATTAGAGTAAGTAATTACCAGTATACCATAAGCCATAGGTTTAGATAAACTCAAACTATAATGCTAGGAACGGGAAGTTTGTTAAGTCCATAGAATAGACTTATTAACTAAAATTTCCTTTTATGTCCTTGTAATAGAAAACTTTAGGTTACTCCATGTGAATGGATTAAACCATAGTTCTATTGGCTTTCTTCTTAGTTTCTTATCTTGACAATCCATTACTTGTTTAAACTCACAATGGATTTTAATCACTAGTTGTCTCCCAAGTCATAAGAAGGTGAGTTCCTAGAAACTCTCCCACTACGACAAGGTACCGTGAATTATGTCGAAGAAAACTAAATGGTATTAACCTCTTTGGTTGTGACAAGACAACAGAGGCAGTGGGATCATCGTATGTCATATAAGATGATAGAACACTTTTGGAATCAAGAATTAAGTATCTCCTTTATTTGCTACTTGTTTTTCAGACTTAGTCATTTTCTTAGAAAAGTAGTATTTGTTTGAACAAACACTTTCTTATCTATTGACAATGGGATGGTCCACACCTAATCACTTAGAAAAGATAACAAACCATGGTTAACGATTCAGCCTTTCTTAAGATTTTGATTAGGTCATCCATGAATCTAGTAATGATTTACATTAAGTATACAACCATTACATCATTCTGAAATTGTATTACCATAGAAGGATTTAGGCAACGACTAGTAACTAATCATCAACATGCAACTCGAAATTTCTGGGGAGGTAAGTTTGGATATAATTCAAAAATCAATTTAATGATCTTTGAATTTGCATATCTACTAACTATTTCTCCACCTATCGAGTTCGCAAGATCTTTAACCACTTACCTTAATGGTGTTTAACCATTAGAAATTGATGAAATTTTTCAAACATTTCAAATTTCTTTGCATAAGGTATAATCTAGAGTTATCGTTTTAAGAATACAACGAAAACTCATATCCACCCGTGAATGTACATCCATCTGCAACGAATGAGATGAACTACTTTCGATGGATATAGGCATATTAACTCTTTGCGAGAGATTGATCTTGTCAAACCACATGATGAGATACAAATGTCATAGATTAAGAAAATGTGGTAGTGTCTATGATGACATAGGTTTAGTTACATCAAAGAGTTCTTAGAATACTTCAAGTGGATCCACAGGTCACAGGAATACCTAACTCACATTCCATACGAGTTTAATCCATTAATAAAAGATGGATATTAAACACTTGAGAAAGTGTAATCGTATTGTATTCGGAATTAGAAATTTAAGAAAATTTCTATTTGGAATCTAAAATTAAAGTCAAAGACTTAAATTCAACCAAATTTAATGAGTAATTCTTTCTTGGACCACCACTACTAATACAAACTCTAAGGTCAGTTGCCCATTACAAGTAGGAGATTTCTAAGATTGAGGATTTATATCAATTGGGAATAGAATTTCGGGGTTATAATCATATGCGTCATTTAATTTCTTAAGAGAAAATATAATGACATGAAATGATTCATAGACCATTCATCCAATGATATATTTGAAAGCTAATTCGAAATGAATAAGCTAAGAGGAATTAGGATAATTTCGTTTAAAATAAGAATCCAACGATGCTTCGATTAGCGAAAGTCAAAGTAATCTTATTTATATAATCTTCTTGTTTCATATCGTAAAAATACTAGTCTAAGGTGTCATCAATTGATGAACAGCTAGATGTCGCATGTACAATATTTATCTTTCGAAATCTAACACTATTATGTATGTCTAATGGTGAAAATCCACTAGGGATTTATCTCATTAGATAAACAAGCCAAGTTAGACCAACAATGAAGATTCGAAATTAAACAACTTAATAACGAAGAAAATAACATGGTTCAATATAAATTCATACACAATTCGTAAATTATAAGCATATAGCAAGTAGGAATGACAAGTGAAAATACTAAAACTTACAATCCTAAATAATTTCCAAGGTTTTCAACAAGGCGATATCGGTGTCCCGTTTAGGCGAGAGTCAAAGCTACCATTCATTGAATAGAGTTGTCGGCTTCGTCTAAAATGTTAAACATTCTAGCAACCTTTTATTCGATCAAGATTGGAATTCGGCGTTGTCCGTTTAGGCGAGAGTCGAGGCAATTCTATCTTATGAGCTTCCACCATTGTTTCATAATTTGCAAGTCAAGTATGGTCGCCACCATTAGGGTGATCCATACCATACAAAACACTTACAAACTACTTATCATGCGAGGTTAAACGGTGCGAAATTGCTAATGAACGTTCCTCCATTAGGGAGGATTACTCACTAAAACAAACGCGGTGTAAAACCCACAATGGAGATCGAATGTCTCTTGATAATAAAGCTCATTATTTAAAAAGAGTTGTATTTTCATTTATTCTCTTTATTTATTCTATTTATTTTAAATATATATTTATTTATTTAAAATTTCCAATTTAGAATGAAAAATTCTAAATATAAATTTTAATTTAATATTTATAAATTTTACTTAGATGGATATGAAAATAACATGAATTATTTCCATCTTAGTAATAATTTCCAATAAATATTTAGAAAAAAAATATTTAAGTTGTTACAAAATTAATTTAAATTAATTTACAACTCAAATTTAATTTTCTATAAATATATATTGCATTTCGAAAAATTAAAGTATATAAGAATACAATTTTCGAAAAATGCATATTAAAATAAAAAATAAATCCTGGAAAAATTATTCTAATTTAATGTTGGCCCAAAATTAATTAATAAAATTAATTTACAACAAAAAATATAATTTTCTATTTAATTAAATATATATAAGAAAAATTTCAAATATTTAAGTATGATGATGAAAATCAACTTAAATATTAATTTTCTATTTAATTAAATACACTAGAAAAATACTTCAAGCAAAAATATCACCTATCTAGATTTTCCTTTGACTAATTAATTCTATTTCTAATAATATACTTTAATTCAATTTATTTTAAATTAATCAATAAATGAAAAAATCATTGATTTAAGTTGATCCAAGAATTAATTAAAATAATTAATTTACAACTTAATCTATTTTTCAAGATAAAATTCGAAATTCTAGCATTTAAGAAATACAATTTCGAAAATTGATTAATAAAATAAAGAAAAAATATATTTTGAAAATTATTTAAATTTAGTTGAAAAAAAAAAAAAATAAATTTCAACTAAAAATAATTTTCTATTTAATTAAATGTCATGAAAAAGAAATATTTAAGTATGATGATAAAAATCAACTTAGATATTTAATTTTCAAATTAATTAAATGTATTAAATTCAAGAAATAAATAATTAAGTGTAGAGAAGGCTTAATTATTAATCTCTAGTTTAATACTAGGAAAAAATATATTTAAAATAAATTGTACCAAAATTAATTAATAAATAATTAATTTCACAATTTATAATATTTTCCTATTTAATATTAGAAATAATAAGTAGTCTATAAATAACTATCTAGAAAATATCTTATTTGACTAAGTATCTTTTCCACAAAATTTGAAAAAATATCTAATTTAAGTTGTACTAGAAAAATCTAGAACTTAAATATTTTCAAATTTAAATTTAATTAAATATCAAAAATTAAGTTGTAACCACTTAATTTGAAAATATTCCATTTTAAGTTAATATTTGAAAAGATATTAACTTAAAAAAAAATATCTAAAGAATCTTAATAACTAATGCCAAAAATTCCTCAACTTAATTTTGAAATTTTGAATTCAAAAGATATTCAGATTTAAGTTGGTTAGTTGAAGATAACTAAATATCAACTTAAATAGGAATATTTAATGAAAAATTTAAATTAAGTTCCAGAAAGAATCTAGATGGTTATAATTCTATATTTAATTAAATACAAGAAAATACATATAGTTTAGCTTAGAATATAAAATTCCTTAAACTATATTTTTCTTAAATTAATTTCAAAATAAATGAAATTAATTATGTTGCTAATCAATTTTATTAGGTTAAACTAGTTTAATTAACACAAAGATGATCATTCAAATCGTAAAATGGGCCTTCACAATTGGGGTGGTTTGTGTGAGGAAGTCTTTGAGTTCAGTATGTCGTACCCACTTTCATGGCTCCCAACTCTCACACAAGGCCCAAAAGAGAGGAATTTAACCTTAATAAGAACAACTTATTAATTGAATAAACCCAAACTAAATGGGCCTAAATAAAATGTTTATCAACTATGACATTTTATTTAGCAACATTAACCTATATGCATCTATAATAAAATTAAACACATAGGCTCACACAGGCTACTTTGGATGGGTCCTATCATGTCGTTTAGGTCATACACGAGATGAAAGAAGATTGTAAAATTTACATCGTTACAAATTATTAACTTGACCCCGAGGGAGCCATCAGATCATTAGATTCGGCAAAAAGTAACCATGGCTATTGTAATCAAGTAATAATAGGTTTTAAAAACTTACACATAAGCTAAAACACATACTTTCTACCGCAACAAGGTTAGTTGGATAGTTGGATGTAGGATTTATTTAATTTTAAATTAAATATTTAATTTCGAAAATAATTAATTAAATAAAAAAAATAATTTTTCGAAAAATTTAAAAAAAATTTGAAAAATTCGAAATTTTTTTTTTTTTTAAAAAAAAATTAAAATTTAAAATTAAACCTACAATTTTTTGAAAAATTAGGTTTCAACCAACCTAAATATCATTTCAAAAAAAATTTGCTAACTACTTTTAAATTTTAAATGTTATTTTATAAATACAAATTAAATAAAAAATTAGAAAAGATAAATAAATATCTTTTTCAAATTTTAAATTTAATTTAAATAAATAAAATAACAAAATTTAAAAAAATTAGCAAAATATCTTATATCTATTTAAAATTACATGATTATAAATATCTTATTTTAAATTTAAATATGGTCAAAATATCTAAAAAGATTTAATTAAAAAATCTTAAAAGATAAGATATTTTTAAAATATCTTAAAAGATATTATAAATATCTTTAAAAGATATTATAAATATCTTAAAATATCTGACCTTAAATTTAAAAAAAATAATCAAATTTAAAAATAAGATAGATTTTTAAGCAAAAAGATAAATACTAATTCTACTCAAATTCAAATTACACTAATATCTTGAATTAAATTAAAAAAAAATTTAAATTAATTCAAAATGATAATTAGAATTGAATTAGGAATAGTAATAGTATATATACAAAACCATACAAAAAATTGGAAGTTTAATTCCATGAAAAGTATGAAAAATTGAAGAAAAAAGGAAAAATTCGAAACTGTACGGACAGTTCTGCGATCATGAAACTATCAAGATGGCGATTTTGTCACAATCTTTCAAAAAATCATAACTAATTCAAATAAAATCCAAATTGAGTTCTGTAAAAGGCTAACTTGCTTAATTTTTTCCATACTATCCAATAAAAATAATTCCAGAAACGAAATCACAATTATTTTTCACGAAAATTTCACAAACATCAATCAATCATCAAATAACACTCAATACAACATGATACCATCCAAAGAACATACAAACAATCGTTTTAAAGTCCAAATTTCTTGCAAGTAAATCAATTACCATGGCTCTGAGGCCAGTTGTTGGAAATTATTTTACCAGGATCTTAGATCTACTCACAAGTATGTTTATTAACATCCTAAATATGAACTTTCTAAAACGATGAAATAAACACATATAAAGTTTAGGAAACCTTACATTGGGTGCGGCGGAATATAATGACTCCTTCCGTTCAGGATATCTAGCCCTTGATTCCTTTACGTAGCGAGCATTATCAATATACGAACACGGATCTCTTTCTACCGAATCTTTGATGCCGAAACTCCTTTCTTGACATGATCTTTCTTCACGATCTTCCTCACTATGATTGAGGTATCACTTGATGTGTGTGGGCACTACTCTAATCACTAAGAGAGGTTCGAAATATTGAGGAAGAAAAGAGAGAGAGAGTGGCGGCTAGAGAAGAGAGTGGAGGCTCAGGTTTTTCTGATTCAGAAAGTGTAATTTTCCTGAAGCCTTCACTATCTATTTATGATTCCACTAGGGTTTGATTTGAATTATATGGCATTAAAATAATGAAAAAATCATTTAAAAAAGATGACATAAGTGGCCGCCCTAGGATAGGTGGAGGGCGGCCTTGATTTTTGCAATTTTGCAATTTTACCACTTTTGTATCGATTTTCTCAAAAATGCCAATTTCCTAATTCAATCATTTAAATGCCAATTCTAACTATTTAATAACTATAAATAATTATTAAATAATATTGTCATTTATCATATTTATTAATTGCACCATACAAAGTATCATAATTAACAAATATGCCCCCGTTAACTCTTTCTTTACAATTTCGCCACTTACTTAGTGAAAATTTCACAAATAGACATAGTCTAATTCGTGAATTATAATTGATTAATCAAAACCAATTACATGAGTCTTACAAGCAATATTATCTCAACTAGTGGGGGGACCATGGGTCTATATAACTGAGCTTCCAATAAGTAGATCAAGAATTTAGCACTAAAATTCACTAACTTATTAATTCTTCGTTGAATCCACGCATAGAACTCAGAATTGCACTCTCAGTATATAGAATGCTCTATATGTTCCACCATATAGACACATCATTAGTTATCCATTGTTATAATCCTAATGTGATCAATTATCCTCTATATGAATGATCTACCTTGTAAAGGGATTAAATTACCGTTACACCATACAATGTATTTATTCCTTAAAACACTTGACCCGTATAAATGATATTTGACTAATGTGAAATGAGTACTCCACCATTTATGTTCGTTTGGTCAAGCTCGAAGGAGATCATCCTTTGCTTACTATTCGCCAGATAGAAGCTATAGATTCCATGTTTATGTTAGCGCTCCCACTAATTACTACCGTGTTCCCAAAATGTACGTATCACCCTGACCTAAAAGTAGGCTTAACTAACAAATCAAAGAACACGAATAGCCTTTCAAGATTGAGCCTAATCATATCAGGATTAAGATCATTTGATCTAGGATCAACTAGGCGATATTGACTTGAATAGATTTTACGGTAAGTTTAATTAAATCTAAGTCAAAGTTCAATATCGGTCCCTTCCGATGCATACTCCATGCATCCAACCTGAGCTTTACTTTAACCAATGTTCTGGAAAGAACATAGTATTTCTCCAAATACAAGTAAACTCTTGTTGTAGATTATCATATCAGTAAAACCCTGTGTCTGATAAATCTAGGAAACTTTATTCACATAGTCATGTTTACTTTCCAATGTGTTGACGGCACAATAAACAGGATCAAGTATGTGAAAAGGGTTTCAGATGAATTTATACATTATGTACATATAATCATGAAATAAATCATGTGAACCATGCAACATTAAATGTTATTTCTGATCTATATTAATAAGTAAATCTGATTATATTGAAATGAGTTTTATTTAGGGCATAAAACCCAACACTTTTCTGCTTAAAGCATCGGCCACAACATCTGCCTTCTTGGGGTGATACAGAATCTCACAATCGTAGTCCTTAACTAATTCCAACCATCTTCTCTGCCTCATATTCAAATCCTTCTGGGTGAAAAAGTATTTGAGACTCTTATCATCAGTATAAATCTCGCACTTCTCACCGTAAAGATAATGTCGCCAGATCTTTAGAGCAAAAACCACAGCAACAAGCTCTAAATCATGAGTTGGATAGCGCTGCTCATATTCTTTCAGTTGACGAGAGGCATAGGTTATAACTCTGTCAGCTTGCATCAGAACACATCCCAGACCCTGTCTGGATGCATCACAATAAACCACAAATTTTCTCTTAATCTAATGGCAAAGCTAACACCGGAGCTGCTATCAAACGTTGCTTTAACTCCTGAGAAATTATAACACAAATTTCTGATTTTTCTTGGTCAATTCGGTTAGGGGCATAGATATTTTAGAAAATCCTTCGACAAAACGCCGATGATACCCTGCTAAACTGAGAAAACTTCGAACTCCCGTCACAGATTTGGGCCTCGGCCAATTCTTCACTGATTCTACCTTGTTTGGATCAACCATAATCCCATTCTTCTCAACAATATGACCCAGAAAGGACACCTCAGACAACCAGAATTCACACTTTTTAAACTTTGCATACAACTTGTGATCCCTAAGTCGCTGCAATACCATTCGAAGATGATGCTCGTGCTCCTCTTCTGACTGAGAGTATACAAGAATGTCATCGATAAACACTATAATGCAGTTATCGAGGAAATCCTTGAATACTCTATTCAGAGATCCATAAAGGCCGCAGGAGCATTAGTCAATCCGAATGACATTACCAGAAACTCATAGTGCCCATATCTAGTTCTAAAAGCAGTCTTCGGTATGTCCTCCTCTCGAATTCTAAGTTGATGATAACCAGATCGCAAATCAATCTTCGAAAACACTGTCTTTCCCTGAAGCTGATCGAACAAATCATCGATCTGGAGCAACGGGTACTTGTTCTTAATCGTCAACTTGTTTAGTTCCCGATAATCAATGCACATTCTGAGGGAACCATCTTTCTTTTTCACAAGGAGAACCGGAGCTCCCCCGGGCGATACACTGGGTCTGATAAACCCAATGTCAAGCATCCCCTGAAGCTGCAACTTAAGCTCCTTGAGTTCTGCTGGAGCCATCCTATATGGAGCTTTAGAAATAGGTTCGACTCCAGGTGCCAAATAAATTACAAAATCAATCTCTCACTGTGGCGACAATCCCGGCAACTCCTCGGGAAACACGTCGAGAAAATCTTTCACCACCCTGACTACCTCAGGCCTAAATGTTTCAGGTCTGCTGGAGTCAATTACCATTTCTAGAAATCCTACACAGCCACTGCATAGTAAATCCCTAGCCCTTAGTATAGAAATAACCGGGATCCGGGACCCCTGGATTGATCCAACATAAACAAATGGATATTCACCTTCCGGCTGAAAAATCACCGTTTTCTGCCTACAATCTACACTGGACGAATACTTGGACATAAAATCCATTCCCAGTATAATGTCAAACTCAGTTAATTTCAGTTCTATAATGTCAGCACTCAACTCCCTATCTTCGATCCTAACTGGCATAGACCTAATGCGCCTATTAGAGATAACCAATTCCCCACTAGGCATTAGGGTTCCAAACCCTCTTTCTAAAACATCACAAGGCCTACGCAAAAGATCAATTACTCTTGTAGCTACATATAAGAGTGTAGCTCCCGAATTAAACAACACGATATAAAAGAAGTCGCTTACACAGAACTGACCTGCCACTACAGAAGGGCTCGTTGCATCATCAGCTTGGACATTAGCATACACCGGAGTAGGAACAAATATCGCTTTCTGCTCTTGTTCTTCTTTCTCCACCTGTGGGCAATCTTTCTTAAAATGCCCAACCATGCCACATTGAAAACATACTTTTCGATTGCATTCTCCGGGATGGTGTTTCATGCAACGTGAGCACTCGGGGTAAGAATAACCCTGGTGTCCTCCTTTGCCTTGAAACCCTCGGAACCGCTTGTTCTGTCTTAAACCCACCACTGATGACGTAGGTTTCCTCTTCCGCTCAATGATGGAGCTCCTACAACTTCCACCATATTCTTGATTCAGGCAGGTAATATTCTAACCCTCTACCATAATCTCCTGAGGTCTCATAATAATTTCCTCAGCGCTTTCAGCCCAAGAAACATTCTTCATATTTGAACCTCCCTGAAAGTCTGAAGATTCATGGAACCAAATATTTCCATGCAATTGTTCCACTTGATTACCATCCATTCCATGCTTCGCTGGTAATACCGAATCAAAAATGATTGGCATATGTGGTAAAGATGCCACAGGAGACCTTTGTAGTTTCAACCTCTGAATCTCTTCTTCATGTCGTTGAATCACAGCTTCCATTTTTCCAAACCTTTGCTCCAAATCCAACAGACCCTGTGACGGATAATTATCACCCCCGTCGGAAGCCATCCAAGGGCTTTCACCTTGGTTTTGGGGACAACTTGGACTCCATTCTCTCCAACCGTTACTAGCCCTGGCCACTTTACTCTGACTCTCCATATTGCACAAGGTGTCCATTCTATAAGACTAACCTGTCAGTTAGTAAGTCAGCCTGGTCAGGCAACGGCCTATTTACATACTTACTACCGCACTTACGGATTTTAAGGCCATGCACTTAACATAAATAATTATAATCAAATATGCTTCCTAACATGCTTCACATTCACAATTATTTAAAATACTAAACAAGTACGGGCTTACTGAACCATGAACCGAGCTTTCTCTGATGAAGATTGTACATGTCTTAGCAAGCTTCGGTAGACAAACCTGGCGGCTCTGATACCAAAGTTGTAACGCGATAATGCTAAGGCACGCTACAGTGCTTTTTCAAATATAGTGCAATCTTTGCTAGTCAAAGAATTTTTTCGAAAAACGTGTCAAATTAAAACTTTTGCATTAAATATTAAACTTTGTAATACAATAAAATATTTACAAGTGTCGGGATCCCGTTTTCAAACTTTGTAAAATAAGCATTCCAAAATATACATTTATTACAGGTCGCACAGCGACTATCAAAATACAATCCCCAGATATCCCGAGACCGAACACTCCAGGTCGCGCTGCTTTGACATGTACAATCCCACCCGAGCTCAGGTTCACTCCTGTTTAGCCTTCGCCTTTCCTTTACCTACACATGGAAGCAGAATTGTGAGTCGACAGACTTAGTAAGAATTGCATATAACATATAATATAATTTACGACGTGTAATTAGGCGCCCATACACCTATTTACAGGGCTTAACAGATGAGCATGCACGTTCTAACTGCTTGTGCTATTGACCGTGATATCACTCCTACCAGCACTATAATCGTGCTGTAGGACCGGCACTATGTTCGTGCCGCTATGATAGCATCAATAGCATCCAAAAGTATAATTGGCCATGATATCACTCTTAACCAGTACGATGCCTGTACTGCTGAACCGACACAATGGTTGTGTCACTATGATAGTACCAATTCATACTTTCGAGGGTGAATATCACTCTTATCCAGTATGATGCCTGTACTGCTGAACCGACACAATGGTTGTGTCGCTATGATATCATTTGAATATACAATGATACACACAGCATGCATATATATCATACATATACATACACCTAAATATTTATATCACACATTATATTCAGTTCTTACCTGTTTTCTGAATTCAAGTGTGCTGGCCAACCTGAACGAAAATCTCGTGAAACTCAAAACAAAAACCCTAGGTTCTGCTATATCCTTAATGGGTTATTCTAACTCTGGAAATGGGGAAACACCCAACCGAGAAATCGAAAAGGCAAAAATTGAGAAAATGAAAGGCCCGGGGAACCCTGCCAAAACCGGCTAGCCGGTTTTTGTGGCACTGCAAACCGGCTAGCCGGTTTGCACCAGGTTTCCCAAAACCTTTCATTTGTTGCTCAACTCTCCACCAATTGCCATGAAACCTTCCAGGGCTCCTATAGAATGCATAAACAATAAAACTCAGCCAGTATTTTACAGAACAAACCAATTAAAATCAATTTGCCATTAAAGCTCAAAGCTTTGAATTCAATGTTCAAAGTTGCACAAAACCAACAACACCCATTAAAACCAGCTACTAGGAACTTAAATTAACTCAAATGAACCCTAAAATTTGAACCCTAAACAACTCAAACCCTAACAGCCCCTGAAACTTAATTTCACAAGTTCAAACTAAAGAAAAACTTCAAAAACATACTCTAGGGTTCTAGGGTTTTACCTTAGCTTCAAGAGAGCTTGATTCCCTAGTTGAATTCTAGAAAAACAATATGAAAAGGTTGGTCCTTCCCCTGGTTTGCCTCAGCCGAAGGAAAGAAAGAGAGAGAGTTCAATAGAAAGTGTCATTTTCCTTATTTTCCTACTTTCTTGATTTTTCCCGAAATGGAAAAAGAAGATTAGAAGAATTAATCTCAGCTGAAACATTTGCTAGGTGTCACTTCTTTAGGCAGCCACCTAAACCTTTACCAAATAAAATGACTAAAATGCCCTTAAGGTTATAACTTGGGTATTTCTAAAGCTTGGGGTAAAATGGTCAATTTCCATAACCCCGCTCAATCCCGATAAGTTATTTCCTCATAAATATTTCCCACTAAGAATAAGGTTCTAAACTTACCCATTTGATCAATCTAGCCATCCATCGCATTTTCCGTTGTCGCCAAGCAAAAATTACAAAAATAATATATTCACATATAAGCTAAATAATACCCCTAGCGTTTATTAAAATCTCCGGAATGGAGAAATTATAACTCTAATATTCATTTCTAAATATTGGGATCCATAATTAAATAAATTCACAAATAATAATAAAATAATAAAAATTAGTGCTAATTGCCCTTACTAATTCAAATTACTAAAGCGTTCATTACATCATCTATAGAGGATCATTGATTATTGGGATTATAATAATGGATAATTAATAATGTATCTATATCGTGGAACATATAGAGCGTTCTATATGACTGAGAGTGCAATTCCAAGTTCTATGAGTGGATGCAATAAGGAATTAATAAGTTAGTGGATTTACTTGGTAAATTCTAGGACTGCTTATTGGAAGCTCAGTTATATAGGCCCATGGTCCCCATACTAGTTGAGACAAACTGCTTGTAAGACTCAATTAATTGATTTTAGATAATCAATTATAATTAAATTAGACTATGTCTAGTTCATGAATTTTCACTAAGCAAGGGCTTGAATGTGAAGAAAAGAGATTCTAGGGTTTATTTGTTAATTAAGAGACTTTGATTAGTCTAGTTAATAAATATATTAAATGACAATATTATTTAATAATTAATTTCAGTTATTAAATAATTAGAATTGTCATTAAGTGGTTAAATTAGAAAATTTGCATTTTTGAGAAAATAAGACGGGAAAATGACAAAATGGCAAAATTGCAAAGTGGGGCCCCATTATCCATTCCTTGGTCGGCCACTTAGTGTAGATTTTACCAATTAATTTTTCATTACTTTAATGCCAAATAAATCTAACCTAAACCTTGGTGGTTACCTATAAATAGATAGTGATGGTTCACACTTAAAAGATTGATGAAATTTCACTTCAGAAATTTTTCCTGAGCCTTCTTTCTTTCTAGGCCAAATCCACTTCTCTTCTTTTTCTTCTTCATAATTTCAAACCTTGAGTGATAGAGCGAGTGCCCACACACATCAAGTGGTATCTCAATCATAGTGTGGAAGACTGTGAAGAATCTAATCAACAAGAAGGAGAATCGAGCTCAAGAAGGAGAGAAAGAGATCCAGGTTCAGATCTTGATAATGCTCTGCTACAGAAAGGAATCAAGGGCTAGAGATCTGAATGGAAGGAGTCATTATATTCCGCTGCACCCAATGTAAGGTTTCTTAAACCCTTATCTGTTTATTTCATTATTTTAGAAATTCATATTAGGATGTTAATGAAACATACATGTTAGTAAATCTAGATCCTGGTAAAATAATTCCAACAACTGGCCTCAGAGCCATGGTAATGATTTACTTTCATGAAATATGAATTAAAACGATGAATTGTGTTACTTTGGATGGTTTCATGTTGGTTTATGTGCTTATTTGATGAATGTATGTGTTGTACAAAATTGTTCCATGAAAAATATTTTTTTTGTTTCTGAAAATATTTTATTTGGATTCCTTGTGAAAAATTAAGCAATTTTAGTTTTTACGGAACTCGATTCCGAGAAAAATTGAAAAAGTTATGCATGTTTGAAAATCGGGTACCCGTGGTGCTCATCGCACGCACTAGGCTTCGGACAAGAAGCCTATACGCGCGCATGTCTGGGCGCATCGTGTCTGAAGACACAGGATGCACGCTCGCTTCAGACCAGGGGACACGCGCACCAGGAGGCTGCAAATGCCGTGCCCAGACCCTGCAATTGCTGAGAAATCTCGGCGTCACCCTCACTTCCGAGCGTGTAAGGCCCAATTTGCAGCCTCTCAAGGCTGCACTTGGAGTCTAGCTGCTAGCCGCACCCAATTTTCGAATTTTGTGGGATTTTTTTCCAATTTCAGATTTTTCCAATTTTCAAACCCCAAAATTAAAATAAAATATTATTTTTAATTTATTTGAACTTAAATAACATTTTTTTAAATTAATAATATTTATTTTTCAATAGATTATTATTAATTTTGATATTTTGAGGTTTAAATTTTAAAATTAATTATTTTTTTGAAATTATGGTCAGATTTAAAAATTTATTAGTTTCTTTAATATTTATGTATTATTTAATTATAAGATCAGATATTTTGATATTTGATATATTTTAAATTAAAAGATAACTTTATCTTTTTTATTTAAAATATTATACTAAAATTATCTTATATGATAAATTAAATAATTAATAAATTTGAAATTAACCTAGATATTTTTATAGATATTCTAACCATAATATTTTCAAATTCAAAAATTTGTTATTTTGTTAAATATTTAATTGTTAATAAATTATAAGTTTAAAAATGATATTTTACAATTTTATATCATTTTACTTATTAGAAATTTATAAATTTTATTTTAAATATTTAAATAATTTAGATATTTTTTTGTAGATTTTTGAATAATGCTTAATTTGAGATATTCTGACATATAATTAGGATAATTATTATTTATTTATAATTTTATTCTTAAAATAATAATTATCTAACCACATCTATTTTAAAATTGGTTTATTTTATTATTTTAATTTTATTAAATTATAAGATTAGAAAATGATATTGAAAATATTATTTTTCAAATCATTTATCTTATTTGATATTTAATTTAATTTGATAAAAATAATTCAAATAAACCTATATATTTTAAATTAGTTTTGCATTTTTGAATTTAAATTTTGATGAGATTTTTAAGGTTGGTTTTAACATCCCGAAATTTTCAAATTTAGTTGGTTAGTTTAAAATAATAATTTAATTATATTAATATCTTATTTCACATCTGTTACATGAACATTGTTTGTTTAATTTTATTGTTTATTCAAAAACTTTTTTTCAACAAACCTATTATTTATTTGATCTAAATTGCTATGATTAACTTGTTGACAGATCCAATGATCTGATTTTAATCATAGTCCAATTGTCAATAGATCTTATAAATAATTTGTAACAAGTAAATTTTGTACTTCTTTCATCTGTGTAAACCTAGTAACATGATAGGGCCCATCCAAATCATTTGACTTGTGTAAGCCTATATGTTTGCTATTAGGCTTAGATACGTATAGGAAGCCCATTTAAGTTTTACTAAGTAAATGGACTAGGTTGCTACAATAAAATTTTACATAAGTAATTTTATTTAGGCCCAATTAGAATTGGGCTTATTCAATGAATAACAATTATTTATTTAATGGTTAAATTCCTCTCCTTTGGGCCTTGTGTGAGAGTTAGGGGGCCAATAGCAGTGGGTACGACATACTGAACCCAGCCCTCCCTCACATGAACCACCCCAATTGTGAATGCCCATTTGCCTTATTTAAATAATTATATTAGGTTAATTATATTACTCTAACCTAATTAAAATTGAATTAGCAACACAATTAACTTTTAAAATATATGAAATTTATTTTTCATTGAATATTTTAAAGTTAATTTTAGAAAAATACTTAGTTAATTGAGATATATTCTAGGTAGTAATTTCTAGTGACTAGTTATATTTTTCTAATATTTAATTAGGAAAATATTTTAAGTTGAAAATTTATTATTTATTTTAATTAATTTTGGACCAACTTAATTTAGAATATTTTCCTAGTATTAAATTAGAATTAATAATTAAGTTTCTTTTATACTTGATTATTTAATTCTTGTATTTAATACATTTAATTAAATTAAAAATTAAATGTTTAAGTGGATTTCATTCTTGATACTTAAATATTATTATTTTCAGAATATTTAATTAAATAAAAAATTATATTAAGTTGGAAATCTTTATTTCAGAACAACTTAAATTTGAATAATTTTCAAAATATATTTTATTAATCATTTTAATTCAAAATTACATTTTTTATTTAAATGCAGAAAATTTTGAATTTTTCTTGAAAAATAGATTAAAGTTAAAAATTAATTTTTTTAATTAATTTTGGACCAACTTAAATCAATAATTTTTTTCATTTAATGATTAATTAAAATAAATGAACTAAAATATATTATAATTAGAAAATGAATAAATTAGTCAATGAAAGTCTAGATAGTTATTGTCTGTTTGCTTATAGTATTTTTCTAGTGATAGTTAATTAAATAGAAAATTAATATTTAAGTTGATTTTTATCATGATACTTAAATATTTGATAATTTTCTTAATATTTAATTAAATAGGAAAATTACATTTGTGTTGAAAATTAATTTTTAATTAATTTTGGATTAATTAGAATAATTTTTCAAGATTTATTTTATTTTATTTTATAGCATTTTCGAAAATGGTATTTATTTTAAATGCATTATTTTTCGAATTTTGCATTATATATTTATAGAAAATTAAATTTTAGTTGAAAATTTATAATTAATTGTGGATCAACTTAAATCAAATAATTTTCGTTATATTTATTGGAAAATTAATACTAAGGATGGAAAATACTTTATTTTTACTTTTCCAAATCTTCCTTAAGTATAATTTTATAAAAATTATATTAAAATTTATATTTAGAATTTTATTCTAAATTGGTAATTTTAATTAAATATATATTAAAATAAATAGATTAAAATAAATATCAAATGAAATACAACTCTTTAAAGTAATTAGCTTTTAGTTATAAGGATATTCGATCTCCATTGTTGGTCTTACAATAGTTAAATTTTTTCATAATATAACCTCGAGACGCTAGATTTCGTCCCCCTTATGGATGGTTATTCGTTGAAAGCATTTAACACCGTAAGATCTCATATGATAAGTATTTTGTAAGTTTTCGTCTCTATTAGACTCTCTCCTATGGTGACTACTTAGAGATAAACTTACGAAGTATGAAACAATGGTGGAAGTGTTGGAAATATTTTACTAGGATCTACATTTACTACCAAGTATGTTTCATTAACATCCTAATATGAATTCTAAAACAATGAAATAAACACATACAAAGTTCAAGAAACCTTACATTGGGTGCAGCGGAATATAATGACTCATTCCATTCAGATCTCTAGCCCTTGATTCCTTCCTGTAGCAGAGCATAATCAAGATCTGAATCTGGATCTCTTTCTCTCCTTCTTTGATGCTGATTTTCCACAGTCTTATACATTATGATTGAGGTACCACTTGATGTGTGTGGGCACTACTCATTCACTCAAGTGATTTCGAAATTTTTAGAGAAGAAAAGAGAGAGAGGGGCGACTAGGCTTTTCTGAAAGAAACAATGTGCAAAGTCATGAGTTTCCTGAAGCCAACACTTTTTATTTATAGAATGCCCTCTAGATTTAGGTTAGAATTGTATGACATTAAAATAATGGAAAAATAAAATGCTAAAGCTTGCATAGTGGCTGGCCATATAAGGAAATTGGGCCTCACTTTGCAACTTTCCCATTTTGTTATTTTTCAATCCCATTTTCTCAAAAATGCCAATTTTCCAATTTAATCATTTAAATGCCAATTCTAATTATTTAATAACTGGAAATTAATTATTAAATAATATTGCCATTTAATATATTTATTAATTTAGACATATAAAGTATCTTAATTAATAAATAAACCTAGAATCTCTTTTCTTTACAATTTTGCCCTTGCTTAGTGAAAATTCATAAAGTAGACATAGTCTAACTTTTAGAATTATAATTGATTAATTAAAATCAATTAACTGAGTCTTACAAGCAGTATGGTCTCAACTAGTATGGGGACCATGGGTCTATATAACCGAGCTTCCAATAAGTCGAACTGAATTTATCAAGTAAATTCCCTCACTTATTAATTCCTTATTGAATCCACACTGAGAACTTGGAATTGCACTCTCAGTCATATAGAACGCTCTATATGTTCCACGATATAGATACGCCATTAGTTATCCATTGTTATAATCGTAATTTGATTAATGACCCTCTAATAGATGATCTACATTGAATAGGCACTAAGTTATCGTTATACCTTCAATGTATTTTATCCTTAAAACACTTAGCTCCGTATAAATGATATTTCAGCGAAGTGAAATGAGATCTCCACCATTTATCTCTGTTTAGCCAAGCTCGAAGGATATCATCGTTTCACTTCTAAATTCCTATAGAAGTTATAGACTCTATATTTATGTTAGCGCTCCCACTCAATTATACTATCATGTTCCCAAAATGTACGTATCACCCTGACCCAAAAGTAGGCTTAACTAACAAATCCAAGAACATGTATAGTACTCTTGAGATCAAGCCTAACCATATCAGCATTAAGATCATTTGATCTAGGATCAACCGGTGATATTGAATTGAATAGATATTACGGTAAGTTTTAATATATCTAATCAAAGTTCAATATCGGTCCCTTCCGATGTATACTCCATACATCCGATACTGGTAAACTTTGCCAATGCCCTGGAAAGGACATAACACTTTTCCAAGGTGTAAGAATACCTATCGCTGATTATCATGTCAGTCTAAATCCAATGAGCTGACAAATCAGGGAATAAACTCTCGAACATATAATTAAGATTATATTCCACTGTGCTGACAACACTATAATCATTAATAAATTCGTGTGTTCTGGACTTAAATAGAATTCATACATTATATATATAATCATGAAATAAATCATGTGAACCATGCAACATAAAATGTTATTTCTGATCTTTATTAATAAGTAAATCTGATTGTATTGAAATGGGTTTTATTTAGGGCACAAAACCCAACAGGAAGCTCATAAAATAAGATAACCTTGACTCTTGCCTACCAGGACAACGTTGAATTCTTATTTTGATCAAATAAAAGGTTGCTAGAATGGTATCCATTTTAGATGAGCTGACAACTCTATTCAATGAATGATACTTTGACTCTCGCCTACCGGAACACTGTATTAGTTTGTTGGAAACCTTGGAAATTATTTAAGATGTGCATGTTTTGTATTTTCACATGTCTTTGTTATTTGCTAAATGCTTGATAATTTCTAAATTGTGTGTGAATTTATATTGAACCATGTTGTTTTCTGTTATTAATTGTAGTTTAATTTCGAATCTTCATTGTTGGTCTAACTAAGCTTGTTGTTTTTAATGGGACAAATCCTAATGAATTGTCATCCATTAGACAAACATAACTGTGTTAGATCTCCATAGATAAATATTTGTAAATGCAACATCTAGCTGTTCATCAATTGATGACACCTTAGAGAAGTATTTATAATATGAAACAACAAGATTATACAAATAAGAACTTTGACTCTCGCCGACCGGGGCATCGTTGGATTCTTATTTTAAATCGAAATTATCCTTTACTTATTCCTCTTAGCTTATTCATTTCGAATTCGCTTACATAGTATATCATTGGATGACTGGTTTATAAATCATCTGGTTATAATGTCATTCTATTTTCTTTTATGAAATTGAATGGCACAGATGACTATAATCCTGACATTGATCTATCCCGAAATGATATAAATCCTCAATCTTAGAATCTCCTACTTATATATGCTTACTTTAGGAAAATTAGACTTAGAGATAGATTAGTAGTGGTGGTCCAAGAGAGAAGAATACTCATGTATATTTGGTATAAATTTAAGTCTTTGTCTTTAAATTTTAGATTCCAAATAGAAATTTTTTATTTCTAATTCCAGAATACAATACAGTTCAACTTTCACAAGTGTTTAATATCCATTTTCTTTCAATGGATTCAAACTGTATGTGAAAGTATGGAATATGAGTTTAGTATTCTGTGACCAGGATCCACTTGGACTATTCTAAGAACTCTTTATTGCAACTAAACCTAGGTCATCAAAAGACACAACCACATTTTAGTATCTATGGAATTTGTATCTTGTTCATAGTGGTTTTGACAAGATCATTCTCTGCAAAGAGTCAATATGCCTATATCCACTGAAAGTATAATCATCTCATTCGAAGATGGAGGTACATTAAGGGGTGGATATGAGTTTTTCGTTATATTCTTAAGATGATCACTCTAGATTTTACCTTATGCACAAGAAATTTGAAATGTTTGAAAAATTTCATGAATTTCTAGCAATGGTGAAAAACCATTAAGGTAAGTGGTTAAAGATCTTGTGAACTGATAGGGGTAGAGAAATATTTGGATGTGCAGTTCGAAGATCATTAAGTTGAATCTTGAATTGTAATCAAACTTACCTCCCCAGAAATTCGATTTTCATATTGATGATAATATAAGGTCTATGATTAGTTACTAGTCGTCGCCTAAGTCCTTCTAGGGATATACCCTAGTGATAAGAAAATTTCAGAATGATGGAATGGTTCTGTACTTAGTGTAAACCATTACTAGATTCATGGATGACCTAATCGTAATCTTAAGAAAAGCTAGAACTGTTAACTAAGGTTTGCATGTTTGTTAGCTATCCTAAGTGATTAGAGGTGGACCATCCCATAGTCATTAGATAAGAAAGTGTTTGTTTTAACAAATACTACTTTTTTCAGAAAATGACTAAGGCTGAAAACAAAGTAGCAAATAAAGGAGAAATTTTTTTTCTTGATTCCAAAAATGTTCTATCATCTTATTCTGTATAAGATGGTCCCACTACCTCTGTTGTCTTAACAAAACCGAAGAGGACAATACCCTTTAGATTCTTAGACAAAAATCACGGTACTTTGTCGTAGTGGGAGGGTTTCAAGGAACTCACCCTGTTATGACTTGGAAGACACTCGTGATTAAAATCCATTGTTAGTTTAAACAAGTAATGGATAGTCAGAATAAGGAACTAAGAAAAGCCAAGAGAACTATGGTTAAAACTATTCATATGGAACAACCAAAAGTTTTCTATTACAAGGACAAGAAAGGAAATTTTCGTTAGTAAGTCTATTCAATGGACTTAACAAAACTTCTTGTTCCTAGAATTATAGGTTTTAGTTTATCTAAACCTATGGCTTATGGTATACCTAGTTAATTACTTACTCTAGTGCAAGCAACTTACTTTAGTAAGATGCTGAAGTATTTTCTTTTCTAATTGCAATCTATAGAAGCTTCTCGACTTCTAGACATAGATTTTATTTATCTAAGGAAAAGTTTCAACTATTCCAGAAAAGATAAAGCCATAAAGGAATCCCTTGAATCAACATTGAGAGGTCTCAGATATGCTTTAGTATGCCTTAGACCAGACACCTGCTGTTGAGTGGGAGGAATGAGTGGGTATCAGATTAATCCAGAAAAGCAACATTGGAAGACAATCAAGTGAATCTTAAGATCAAGAAGATGAACTATATGTTAGTCGATAAGGGTGTATTTAATACTCTTAGACTACACCAAATCAGATTTCTAGACTTGCCTTAGTGCTAGAAAGTCTGCTGATGAGATGGTGATTACTTTGGAGGTGGAGTAGTGATTTTGGAGAAGTGTAAAAACCTATCTGAAGTCTCTAAGTCTACCAAAGAGAGACTGAATGTTGAAGTTGCAGGAAAGATACTTATTCAATCTAAGGAAAGTTCTATACATTTTTGGCATTTGTTTCAACATTTATTAACTACTAGTTTTACTTCCTGACTAACACAAAAGTAGTTGCCAAAAAGTAAAGAATCCAGTATCCCTAGAGGAGTAAACATATAGAGAGGAATTTCACAATATCAAGGATTTTGTGATTAAGGAAATGTAATGGTGGAGAAAATGTTCTATTAAATACAACCTGTCAGATCCTATTACGGAGAGTATACTACATACTACACTTGATTTGTATATCAAGGTGTTGAGATTATTTGAAATGCACTTTTTGTTTTATATTAGTGCAAGTGGAAGTTTGTTGGGTTTTGTGCCTTAAATAAAATCTATTTCAATATAATCAGATTTACTAATTAATAAAGATCAGAAACCATTTTATGTGGCATGGTTCACATGATTTGTTTCATGATTATAAATTCTATTACGTCGAGAACATATGTATTTGTTCATGATTATAGTGTTGTCAACACAGTGGAATATAATCATGATTATATGTTCAAAAGTTTAATTCCCTGATTTGTCAGTTCACTGGATTTAGACTGGCATGACAATCAGCGATAGGTATACTTATACCTTGGATAAGTGTTATGTCCTTTCCAGGGCATTGGCGAAGTTTAGCAGTATCGGATGTATGGAGTATACATTGGAAGGGACCGATATTGAACTTTGATTAGATATGATAAATTTACCGTAATATCTATTCAATTCTATATCACCTAGTTGATCCTAGATCAAATAATCTTAATCTTGACATGATTAGGTTCGATCTCAAGAGTGTTATTTGTGTTCTTTGATTTGTTAGTTAAGCCTACTTTTGGGTCAAGGTGATACGTATATTTTGGGAACATGATAGTACAATTGAGTGGGAGAGCTAAACATAGATATGGAATCTATAACTTCTATAGCTATTTAGAAGTGAAACGATGATTTCCTTCGAGCTTGGCTGAATAGAGATAAATGGTTGCGATCTCATTTTAGTGATTATATTAATTCACTAAAATATCATTTATAGGTGGCCAAGTGTTTTAAGGATAAAATACATTGAAAGGGTGTAACAGTAATTTTATCCCTATGCAATGTAGATCATCTATAGAGGATCATTGATTATTGGGATTATAACAATGGATAATTAATAGCGTATCTATATCGTGGAACATATAGAGCGTTCTATATGACTGAGAGTGCGATTCCAAGTTCTATGAGTGGATGCAATGAGGAATTAATAAGTTAGTGGATTTACTTGGTAAATTCTAGGACTGCTTATTGGAAGCTCGGTTATATAGGCCCATGGTCCCCATACTAGTTGAGACAAACTGCTTGTAAGACTCAGTTAATTGATTTTAGTTAATCAATTATAATACTAAAATTAGACTATGTCTAGTTCATGAATTTTCACTAAACAAGTGCTTAAATGTGAAGAAAAGAGATTCTAGGGTTTATTTGTTAATTAAGCGACTTTGATTACTCTAATTAATAAATATATTAAATGACAATATTATTTAATAATTAATTTTCAGTTATTAAATAATTAGAATTGGCATTTAAGTGGTTAAATTGGAAAATTGGCGTTTTTAAGAAAATAAGATGAGAAAATGATAAAATGGCAAAATTGCAAAGTGGGGCCCATTATCCATTCCTTGGGCGGCCACTTAGTGTAGATTTTACCATTTAATTTTTCATTATTTTAATGGCAAATAAATCTAACCTAAACCTAGGTGGTTACCTATAAATAGATAGTGATGGCTCACACTTAACAGATTGATGAAATTTCACTTTCAGAACCTGAGCCTTCTTTCTTTCTAGGCCGAAACCACTTCTCTTCTTTTTCTTCTTCATAATTTCAAACCTTGTGTGATAGAGTGAGTACCCACACACATCAAGTGGTATCTCAATCATAGTGTGGAAAACTGTAAAGAATCCAATCAACAAGAAGGAGAATCGAGCTCAAGAAGGAGAGAAAGAGATCCATGTTCAGATCTTGATAATGCTCTGCTACAGAAAGGAATCAAGGGCTAGAGATCTGAACGGAAGGAGTCATTATATTCCGCTGCACCCAATGTAAGGTTTCTTAAACGCTTATGTGTTTATTTCATTGTTTTAGAAATTCATATTAGGATGTTAATGAAACATACATGTTAGTAAATCTAAATCTTGGTAAAATAATTCCAACAATAGGGTGTTGGTAAATCTAGCAACAAAGATAAGTTGGCTTCAAGAGTTCTTGAAGGAGATGAGATTTAAGCTTCTTGTTGTGCTTGTGATCTGGTGTGATAGTATGAACGCCAATGCACTTGTTGCGTATCCCATTTACCACGCTAGGACAAAGCATATTGAGCTAAATGTACATTCTGTTCGAGATAAAGTTTTAGGAAAGCACCTAGAAATTCGCTATGTACCATCCAATGATCAGATTGTTGATTGTCTCACAAAAGGTCTGTCCCATTTCACCATTCTAGGACAACTACCTCAGAGTGATTTCTTCACCCTTTCGCTTGTAAATGCTGGGGCATTATTGTCTATCCTGCCTCCAAAGTTGTTAGAATTGTAATATTAATCTCAATGATTATTCCATGCAAGTTGTCTTTTATAGCGTTAGCATAGATTTCATTAATTATTTAGCTTTTAGAAAATATCTTTGCTACATGTAAGCTTCATTAATTGTATTCTATACTGTAAATCCTGATTTTCAAGTATAAATAAAGAAGCAAATAATTCATCAGCCTCAATTTGAGCTGATTTCATTCATTCAATACACTGTATTGTAGCCTATTATATATATACACATTTAACGTTACATTTTTCATAAGAATCTGTTGTATTCTTTGCTTCAGATATCGCAATCACATATATACTGTTTCATTCCCTTATTTGAAAAACTTTAATATATATGTACTATATTATTTTATTTGGTTGAATTGCCCATTTTTCAAGTCCATGCATTATTAAACAGCCAGACAATAAAACTTTTCATTATCCGTAGAAATTCACTAATTTAAGGCAGAGAGCCACTTCTTGGTGGTCACTAGCTAGATCCAAATTAAGGAACAGTAAGTACGGTACCCAAGTGTAGTGACCACTCATGATATATAATATAAAACTATTTATTACAACTCCTGTAGCTGATGATCCGATCCATGGTCAATTTTTATATTAAAACAAAAGATTTTGGACAGTAGAACATTTAACTCCCTAAACCGTCTTTTCATCTATGAATAAGCCTTTTTGTTTTTGGGTATAGAGTAGGGTGTTCACAAAGTATCCGATCCAATCTAATCCGCACGATCCAATCCAATCCAATCCGCAAAATGCGGATATCCGCACTTGTGCGGATTGGATTGGATTGAAAAATCTAAAATCCGCACTTGTGCGGATTAGATGTTGTTTGACCTCAAAAAGTAATCGATCCAATCCAATCCGCACTTAATTATATATATTTTTAAAAAATTATAATATGTAATATATATTAATTAAAAAAAGACACAAACTTCTAATTTCTTAATCTTTTTTAGTAATATATTGAGTTGGTGCATTTTATTTATTTTGTAATAAAAAACACAAGAAAAATAATTCTTATCCACATAGACAGATACACATAAAGTTTAAATATATATATATACTAGTTTATTTATTTTAGTAATTAGATACATATATATTTTAGTATAAATCTAAAAATAAGTATATATATATTGATATATATGTTTATTGGTTTAATTTGTATATAAATAGAGATGGAAATAGATTAGTATTGGAGATTAAGAAACAATAATCTTTTTTTATTTTTTTTTTCTATGAAATATTAAATAATTTATTATTAAAAAAGTAACCGATCCAAAATAACCGATCCAATCCGCACTATTGCGGATTGGATTGGATTGGATTTAAACTCTTATGCGGATTAGATTGGATCCAAAATATGAAATCCGCACTTAGTGCGGATTGGATATTGTTTGACCAAAAAAGTTCTGATTGGATCGGATGAACACCCCTACCCCTAGTATAGAGTATTACTTAAATTAAATATTAATATACAAAACACAATTTGTTGTAAACGCAACTTCTATCATCTGAAATTGCTTTTTCCTTTATGACGGACGTATTAATATATTATTTATATGAACATTTTCATCATATATTCAGTATCCATTCTTCAATCTGAATTTGAAGTAGAGGAAATGTAAAAAAACAAAATAAAGAAAAATAGCTCATCACTATCACTAAAATATGGGGGGAGTGAAGGTTTATTTGGCTGTGATACTATCTCAGGCAATATATGCTGGCATGGTTTTACTTACCAAAGCAATCTTTAATGGTGGTATGAACTGCTACATCTTCACTTTCTATCGACAACTAGTTGGAACTGTCGTCTTAGTTCCTCTTGCTTTGATTTTTAAACGGTGACCCCTTTCTTTAATTAATTTATTACTTTCCTCTTTCTTGATAATCTCTTGTCTTATGATAATTCAATTTTGTGATCATGGCATGTTATAAATGACAATATCTTTCTATTGGATTTCAGAAGAAATGCAACACCACTTTCCGTTCTAACCTTCTGCAAGATTTTCATGCTTGCCTTGTTGGGGTATGTTTGTTAGTATATACATATAATTACATATATCTATATGTTAAATAATCATGAAATTAAGTTATTTTATATCAGTAGCTATCCTCATAAGTTTATTAAAACTATACCAATATATTTTTTGCAAATGTTCCATGGCAGGGTGACAATTCCCATTAATGCTTCTAATGTTGCGATTGCCTACACAACAGCAACATTGGGTGCTGCAATATTGAACTGCCTTCCTGTTGCAACATTCTGCTTGGCTCTTCTTTTACGGTACTTTTATCGATTTAATTAATAGTTAGCATATGTTATATATCTTCATTTTGTATTTCACATCAAGACAGAGTATTTTTATAAAAAGAAACATTGTTTTTTTTTTCTTTTGTAAGGTTCTGAAAAAGATGCATTGAATTCTCGTAATTTGTATTTTTTTGTTTCAGTCTTTCATAACTTCGATTAAAGCAGGTGGTAATTTCTCACATTGATTCTTTTACCCTTTTGTTTCTTGTTCCGTGGACAAAAAGTAACATTTGTTTTGTTTGTTGATTTTATTATAGCTGTACAAATCAGTGTGTTGAAAATGACTATCCATAAATCTTAAATTGTAACTTGAACAACAAAACATGAAGATTATTATTTGAGGAAAACATCAAAATATTTATATTTAATTTACAGGATGGAGAATGTAACACTAAAGACAACAGCAGGGATAGTGAAGATTGCAGGGCTAGTGGCTTGCGTGGGTGGTGTTGTGACTCTTACTTTTTACAAAGGCCCTCACTTGAATCCATTTCTCCACCATCACCCCATGGAGTATCATCATCCGCAACAAGCACACCAACCTCATATCTCTTCTAACAAAAGATGGTTGATTGGTTGTTCGCTCTTTGTACTTGCAACCTTTGCGTGGTCTTTGTTCCTTGTTCTTCAGGTAGTACTATTTACAGTTTATCACAGAAAATACAATGTTTCATTTTGTTTATACATATACTAAACTCACACTTTTTTCATTGATAAAATAAATGATGGATGAAATTTTGAGAACTAAGTACTAAGAGTCTGAGTGAAAACACATGTAAAAGCCTCTGTAATAAGGAGATTTTGTTTCAATTAAAAATACGTCAAGGTAACCTTTTATATGATGTGTTACTTTTTTTTTAATTTATAATAGGCTCAAATCTTGAAAAGCTATCCAGAAGGGCTAAGGTTGACAAGCCTACTGTGCCTTACAAGTTCTGGTCAGTGTTTTGTATTTGCTATTGCTTTAGAGAGGAATCCTAGTGAGTGGAAGCTTGGTTGGAACATTGAATTACTCACAATAATTTACTCTGTAAGTCAACAAGTGACTCTTCATTATTTCTTTCATTTGGAATTTCAGTCTGTTTACTGAAGTGGAAACAGAAAAAGGTAAACTTTATTGTTTTATGTATATATTAAGGTGCCCAATGCATAATTGATATGACACGTTGTGATATTAAATTATATCGGATATGCCAATTTTTGTGGTGCTTTAGCATTCCCATATTATAAGTGTTTATATAAGAAAAGAAGTAAGTGCCCATTGAAGAAAGCAAAGTTTGTGTGCAGTTTTACAACTTTCCCCTCTTTTTCTTTTGTTTTTGCTTTACATATTAAAAATACAGACAGATTTGGGAATTTGTGTCCTAGCAAAATTTTCCTAGTCATCTATGTTTCATTGATACTAAATTACTTAGAGTACTTTCTGTACCACCGATAATATTGTTATGATGAAAAGACTGAAATATCCTATGTACATAATATGTTATATTCCAGACTCTTTACTATCTTCTCTCATTTGGATACCTGTCTATTTGTAGTGTTATACACATATGATAATATGTTTCCATTCGCAATTCTTTTATTGAATATTATCTGTGACTGGGTAAAGTTTTCTACTACAGCTAGTATTTCTTTGGAGGATATTTTTCAGTTTACATTTTATACAGAGTTGGTTTAAGGTTGTTCTCTTTCCAGGGAATTTTGATAACTTCTCTTTCATATAACATCCAAGCATGGGTGGTTCAGATTAAAGGACCAGTATTCATAGCCATGTCACAACCATTGACTCTAATCATTACAATGATTGGTTCAGTGCTTTTATTAGGGGAGGCCATTAACCTCGGCAGGTGAATAAATATTAACATTTCTTTAAATTCAGCTCCTTCGACATTTGATTCAAACTCCATTCTACTTCACACAACTTCTAACAAATCTTTGTTACTTTTTTAATATGTGTAGTGTTTTAGGTGGGATTTTGTTGGTTGTAAGCCTTTATGCTGTTCTGTGGGGAAAAAGTAAGGACCAAACTCTTCAAAACCAGAGCAATTCTGATAATAAAGCTGAAGCAGATATTCTAGCGCTGGAAGAGGCTGAGGTGAAAAAGAATCATTATGAGGACGAGATACGAGTCTAATCTAATATTTTTAGAAGATATATATATATATCTATTCTATATAACTGAAATTTTTAGTTTTTGAGAATTTTATGGGTGACTTTTAATTTTTATTTAATAAAATAATAAAATATTATTTATCTATAATAAAATAATAATAAATATCCTAAATTAAATATTTGAATTTCAATGATATTAACAATCACTTCAATTAAATATCCTAAAATAATTGAATCACCTCTGCCCTCAATTAAATATTCTAAAACAATCGAGAAAGAAAAGTTGTTTTGTTCGTCAACATAGTCGTCATGCGCCTAATTCACCAAGCTTCCACAGCAACACCACCATGGCGGCCACCTCTAATTGTAGTTCGTCTCCATCTTCATCACGTAGTCTTAATAATATTCCTTTTCTTGATGATCATGATCAATATCAAAACATACGTGGAGTACTACCAACGCGCTCATCAGAGAATTACTCAATAATTGGTGACAACTACAATTCTCTTGAAGAGGTAATAATAGCTGAGTTGGTCGTGAGAATTTGATGGACCTTAACCACACACTTTTACATTTTAACTTATATTTGGATTAATTAATTAATTAATTAGGTGGCTGAAGCGCTTCAGCAAGCTGGTTGGAGTCTTCAAATCTGATAGTTGGGATTGATTTCACAAAGAGCAACGAGTGGACTGGAGCAAGGTGTTTCGGGAGAAAGAACCTTCATTTTCTTGGACAAGACCTTAATCCTTATGAACAAGCCATCTCAATCATTGGCAGGACACTTTCCACATTCGACGAGGACAACCTTATTCCTTGTTACGGCTTTGGTGATTGTGAGTACTACGTAGTATTTATAAATATATTATTACGTATCATGTATATATAGTACTCCATCGTTAATTTCTATCATCTTATATATATACAGCATCGACTCATGATAAAGATGTTTTTAGCTTCTTTCCTGAAGATAAGCCATGCCGTGGCTTTGAGGAATTGCTCTCTCGTTACAGAGAATTAGTTCCTCGGATAAATTTATCTGGTACGTACTTAATTAATTATTAGAATTTTTTGTTCTTATTACATATAAACATATCGATATGCATAGATCATATATGTATTTATACATTATTATTATATTTAAGGGCCGACATCCTTTGCTCCGATCATTGAGAATTTGAGTGGATAGCAAAGGTGGTCAATATCATGTTCTTGTGATCATTGCTGATGGCCAGGTAATTAATTAAAGCTATACATATTATCTCTCTATGTATGTAAATATAGTTATATGTTATATATTTAAAAATATTTATATATACGACTCTTGCAAATTAATTAGGTGACAAGAAGCGTAGACACAGGGAAGGACAAATTCAGTCCTCAGGAACAGAAAACAGTGGATGCTATTGTAAAAGCAAGGTTGTTATGATTATCAGCATATATAATATACATTTCTACAAATTTCCCCCTGAATTCTTTTCTAAAATTTAATTAGAAAATGAATGTTCGAATATGATTATAATTAATCATGGCATATATGCAGTGAATATCCACTGACAATAATTCTGGTTGGCGTAGGTGATGGACCATGGGATTTGATGCAAAAGTTCGATGACTTCATTCCATCTCGGGCTTTCGATAATTGCCAGGTTAATTAGCTATATCACATCCATCGATTTATATTTTATCATTTTGTTTTGGGTGTATGTACTCTGTCACTCTGATAATGATGATTGGTTTTTGGTGTGTACGGTATAAAGTTCGTGAATTTCACGAAAATAATGGTGAAAGACATCCCCATATCTTATAAGGAAACAGAATTTGCTCTGGAAGCATTGATGGAAATACCATCTCAGTATAAAGCAACTATGGAGCTCCAACTTCTTGGGTAATTAAATTTTTAATTAATATGTACGATTATTACAAATATATTAATTTAAGGAATATTTAAGATCATAATTGTATTTATATATAGGCGTAGTAGAGGAAGAGGAAGTAGTGAACCGAGGAAGGTTCCCCTGGCTCCTCCGATTAATTATAACATCCCAGCACCTTCTTCTTCTCCTAACAATGAATTCATGATGAGATCAAGCAGCATGAACATGAAGCAACAACAGAGAGCCACTGCTTTTCAGTTTTCTCGCTCCTCTTCGGCCATTTTTTCACAATACAACATGGTCATCACTTTTTCTCACTTTTTCTTAGAATCTAAAAACTCGAACATTGCCTTGAGAGCCGCTTTCCATCTAAATCCCTCCTACCAACCAAGTCGTTCGTGTATGGAAAGTTCCGTACACCATAATCCTCTGCATCGCGTCCTAGCGTACACAACACCGCTAGCCAATCACAGTAAAGAGAAACCGGAGATAATCAGAGCCCAAACGGGCTCGGCCATGAGATTGGGAGTTGTTGGCGGATCTACTTACAAAACCATCGTCTCTTTGACGCAATCTCACCAAACCCGATTCCTTACGATTTCCACCCAGAAGGAATCCATGGCGGACGATTCGCTCAAAAAAGCCGCCAAACAGCTCCAATCAAAGCCCCCAGTCGTCGCCGGTAAAGATGGTGGAATTACTTGACATAGAGATAGTAAATTATTAGTCGACAGGAAAATTTCATTATTTGTTGGTTGAAAATTAAAGTTGTTTGGATATTGTGAATTTTTCAGATCACACCAAGAAGCTTCAAATTGAATCGTTGCTATTTTCTTTTTAATGCAACATTTGTACTATCATGTTGCTTATTTGCTGTCTTTGATGACTCTTGCAATGCAGGGTTTCTGTCCCACTGATTTTATCGGTTCCAGCTACTGTGCTTTCTTTGTCTAAGAAGAACCAACTCAAGGTATTTTTTGAATCAACATCTATATGTCATCTTAAATTAATTTGCCTTTTCAATTTTGGGTAATGAAATATATTGGAGAATAATGGTCCTCGTAAAAATCTAGATTGTTATTCTGGTTTTTTAGTAGTTGTAATTTCCAGAATATGATGTTTTGTGTTTTATAATTTGCAAACAGGTTAAAGTAAATACTGTGCTAGGATCAAATGCACCTTCTTTGACAGTGAAACTTGTGCGAGCATCCAAATCTGGTTCAAAGGATGGTTCAGTAATTGAGAGTCAGGTGGCTATCTAACAAGTGTCATTCATCTATGTTTCTGATATCGTTTTCCAACAATTTATATGTAAATTTAAGAAGAAATCAAGATTGATTTGGTTTTTTATACTTCGAAATTTGTTAAATTAATGTTTTAGTTGAGTTGATTGATTTAATTTTGCTGAAGCACTTTGTGTAAAGATTGAAGTTGAATTTGAATATCAATAAAAATTTCGAAAATTTCTGCAAACCACTGATTTCAATTCAGCTATGTTGGGTTATTTTCCTGGTTTTGGTGCTGTTTGGAGACTCGCCCAAGGGAATTAAAGCTTCCAATTCAGTTTCGGCGTTGGTCCAAAACATTATCTACTCCAACAAAATTGCCTTCTTTTCCAAATCATATTGTCCGTACGTGATCCAATCATATTGTCCGTAGCTAAATAACAAAAAAAAAATAATAAATAAAAAAAGATTAAAAAATAAAATAGGAGCTCGTGCAGTAATATTTGGCACTGAAATTGATGCTAGAGAAAACACTTTGGAAGTGTTCCACACTTACTACATCAGCAACGCTTATGTAAAAAAAACAGCCCCACCTTTCGATAAAAAGCGAGACTACAAATATTCTTGGACATTGAACTCAAGAACAGAAATCGAAGAAATCCAAATAGAAGACAATCAGATATCAGCACCAAACTATGATTTCATTCCGTTTAGCGACCTGCATACACCTAAAGAATTCAGCAAACCAATAGGTATTTACAATTTGATTTTTATACATATGTATTCCTCATTGACTAACTATTTAATATTTCAATTTATTAGATATTTTGGCTATTTCTCTCAAAATGAACCCACCAAAAGAAGTCAACACTCCCTATGGACTACATACAATTCAAGAGATATATTTAATTGATGAAAGGTAAACTATACATTTAATCTACCACTATAAATACACCCTTGTGTTCATTTTTATTGTGATATATTAAATACTATTTAACAAAATTTTTGCTAATCCATTTTTTTATTTCTTTACAAAGTTGTAGCTTCAAACCAGTATGTTTGACGATGTGCAAAGTAAAGTTCACGATGAATGCTTACAAATAGCAGAAGTAATCGAAGAAACACCCATAATATTGGGATCAAAACTAATTGTTCAAACCAAGAGAGGTTTGCATTAATTAAACTACTGATATTTAAAAGCGAAAATTCAAAAATTCAATTAACACATACATTTTGATTTAGGGCTGTCTCCATCGTCACGCGACACGAGTACCTTCAAAATCAATCCTCAACTCCCCGAAGCAGAAGCACTAAAGGAATGGTAATACTCATAAAATCAAATACACATACTATTATAGCTACACATTTTACAAAAAAATTTAAATTTTTGTATACTATATTTATAATAATACTTACTCTATTTTAAGGGCGGAGAGCAACGAAACAAAAATTAAAAACGCAATAGCAAACTGCTTGACATACGAATCTTCTCCAAAATCTTTTGTTGGATTACACGAAATAGTGACTAACATCCAAATTTCAGAGTTGACGAAAAATCTACAACTGAATGAGGTAAAAACTACGTACTATAATATTTACTTTATGAAACTTTCGTTTCAATATCTTACTATTATTAACACCATTTGATTTGGATGTAGAAAAAATATTTTTGGATTGAGGCGGCAATAAAAATAACTGACACTCTCCAGAATTTTTATTACATGTCATGTGACGCATGTCATAAAAAAATAGATTTATACAATCGCGATGAAAAAATCATATGTGACAAGCCAACATGCGGCCAAGAAGGATTTCCTACACCACGGTATATTACAAAAAACATATGATGTTATTGAAATTAAGTTAAAATAAAAAAAATATACTAACAATCTTATAATACATTTTACAGTGCTATAGCATATGTTGAACTTGATGACAATACAAAGAGCCTATCTGCTGTCATGTTCGCATATATTGTCGAAAAAATATTTTCGTGTAATGCTGCCCAACTAATGAACTATACTGCAGAGGTGTAGTTTTTAAAAAATTAAATAGTTTTACATGCCTTTCATAAGTTGATTTTTTTAATTAAATAAATTATGCACATCATGTCTAATCATCTTAAATGAAAATACATCATCAAGTAGCAGTGAACACCGCCGCTTTGTCGACACTACCATAATCAATTTATCAAAGAAAAAATGGATTCCAGATATATGCGGACCCGGCTAGAATGAAAGTGCAAAATACAAAAATTACACTATTATCTCTATCAAAGAAAATGAAGATTGAAATCCACCAATGACTTTCATTAGTTTTCTTATATACAATTTTTAGACTAATGCTATCTTCAATTATCAACAATTTAGAGATTAATTTTTAATTTTCTTTTTATCTTACCCCCATTTAAGTAATATTTCTTTAAGTATTGGAACATCAATTTTTAGTTTATTTTTGGATTAACTTAAGAACATATTTAAATCATTAAGCTTTCTTAAACACTAATATATTGCATTCAGTATTCAATAATAATCTCACTTTCAAATAACATAAAAAAAACCTAGCATAAAATTTAATATACGTGTCTCGCACGTAGTTTTTTGCTAGTATATATATATATACATCTATGGAATATTTTTAATGGGTATTACAATGTTTATTAAACAAAATTAATTATAAATTTTAATTTTAAAAATATCTAACCATCGAATTTTGATTTAATAACAAATAATAAAATCACAAGAATTTCTATACTTAATTTAATTACCTAATTAAAAAAAATATCAAAAAATATCTCTTTTTACACTATATCAAAAATATGTTTATACAAAAATATTTAACTCAAACTCAACTTTTTCTTTTCTTATTTTTCTTGCTAAAAAACTTATTTTGAATTTTTTTCTTACCGATGGAACAATCTCAGCTCATATAATATTATGAGAGATTTTTTTAATTAAATAGAAAAATTAAGCATAAAAACTCAAAATTTTTCTTATTTTACGCATTAAGAGTGCACTCATACATATATATTATCATCTATTGGAGATTTAGAAGTTATTTCTCTATATTTTTAGTTTTCAGAATTATGTTTTAAAATATATGAATAAAAAATAATTTTTTATCATTATAAAAATTTAATAGTATTTTGGCTAAAGTTTTCTAAACCTAATTTAAGATTTTTGTATATACTAATTTTTTTTTTTAATATTCTACACTATACCATGACATGAACTCAGTCCTACCCTCGACCCGAACCCGAGACCTGGCCCGAACCTGGACCTATCATACACCTCAGATCCTAGATTCAGACCCCGAACTCCCGACATTGAACCCGTGACCCCAAACTCGATACTTGGACTTGGATTCAAACATCAACTTTGGATCCCAAGACTTAGAACCAGACCTTAACCTTGGATCCCAAGACCTGGCCCCGGACCACAGAGACCCAAACCAAGACCCAAACCCAGGCTTGGACCTGGACCCAAACTCGAACCCGAATCCTGACCCAACTCGGACCTCAGACTTGGACACTAGACCCCAAGACCTAGACTCTGATCTTAAACCTAGCCTCGGCCTAGACCCCGAGACAAACTCGAAACCCAAACACCGAGACTCGAGACCCAAGACCCGAACCCAACCCTGACCCCGGAACTAGGATCTCACCCCGAGACCAAGACCCTACCCTTGAACTTGAATTTGAACCTGATACCTTAGACCCGAACCTAAGACCTGAATGCTGGACCCCAGACCCCAGCCCCAGACCCAGACCCAGACCCAGACCCAAATATGTAAGAGAAAATATAATATATATATATGTTAGACAAAAAAACTAAAATCGCTTTTAAAAATAAAAAAAAAATATATATATATTTTCATCTTTTCTTATTTTTATTTTTATTTTGTTTTAATTAAGTTTTTTTTTAAAAAAATTCAAATGCTCCTTGTTAGTTTTCAAAATTTGATTTCTATTTTTATAAAGAGAAAATAATTTTTAATTTATGAAACCAAACAATTCTTTATTTTTTTTATAGACATGTTCAAGTTATATTACACACTCTATTTATGTGTTTTAAAAACTCTATAACAATTTTGATTTTAAGGGGCAACCATTTTAAGGGCAACAAATCGTCACCTCTAAAAATGGGGAGTATTAGAGGGGACATAAAGGTGTCGCCCCTAAAGAAAATGAGTTTTTTCTTCAACTTTATAAAGTTTTGGGGGTAACTTTGTCGCCTCTAATAATATTTAAATCTGCTTGTTGCAAAAGAAGCGAGATTTCTCTTGCCCACAATATTAGGGGCGACTTTTAACCCTTAATTCCTCTTCGTCTTTTTCATTTCTATTTTTTTTTTTTTTGATAATTAAGAAACTTTTATTGAAAACAGAAAATAAACTATATCAAAGTATATATAGTAGCCACGAAGGGAGCCACATCCCTTAAACAACCCACTGATTGCACCTTTGCACACCTAGTCCAACACGCTAATAAAGCATCCGTAACACAATTCATAGATCGAGAAATATGAGAAAGATCACAAAATCAAAACACTTACATAGTTTAACACTTTTGCCATGGCGTGGTAAACGGGGTTCTCAAAGATGTGAATGGATGCATCGTTTCACAATATAGAAGTGCAGGAATGGTGGGAGTGATGTCAAAATCTTTGAGTATGGCCATGATCCAGATGACTTCACAAGTGGCACACGTGATTCAAAATATTGTATTTATCCTATAAATAATTATACATCTTAATGTGTAAAATTAATGTACAATTTCAAATTACATTTATCATCGCTCAAAGCCAAAACAAAAAAAAAAAAATCTCATCTCCTTTAATTAACACAAAAAACAACTTATAAAAAATAAAATAAAAAACTCTTTAAAAATAATAAAAAATAAGTAAAAAAACTCCCTTATAAAAATTTAAGTAAAAAAAATTACTTTCAAACTAAAGGATTTTTCTATTTAATTATTTTACATTTTAGCCATTAAAAAAAAGTTATTTTCAAAGTCAAGTGAATTGAATACCTATTTTAAGAATAATTCCGTATTATGGAAAAAAGAGAGAGAGAGAGAAAAGAATTCATTGCATTGAAATATGCCAGTCAATAATGTGCCACTTGAGTTTTTACATAAACACTAACTTAAAGGATTTTTATGGTAACTTGCAAAATATTATTGGGTGATTCTACAATGCACCCCTTAAAAGAAATGTACTGATGCACCCTTGACTTGTTTCGGTATCTAGAAGAACTTCTTAGTTTAATTTTTTTTTTTCATATTCATGTACGTTATAGCTATATAAGATAACCTATAAAATTTTGAGAAATTCAGAATAATTAACAATATAGAAAATAATGTTCAAAAAGTCTATTTTACACGCGTATAAAATAAAATAGTCACTCGTGCAACACACTGTTTGAACGTATTTTTTCAGCGTATTAAACTTTTCCAAATTTCTTAAAATTTTGCAGGATGTCTTAAATAACTATAACGTACATGACTATGAGAAAAAATTTGACTAAAAAATTATTTCGGGTGCTAAAATAAATAATGGTGCATCAATATATCTATTTTAAGGAGTGTATTGTAGAATTTCCGAATATTATAAATAGGTTACCTCTATTATTCAATCTGCCAATGTCATATTAGTGTCAATTTCCAAATGACATATTCTAACCACGAGATATATCTATAAGATTTTAGACGGTTTGGATAATTGGATGATCGTTATATAAAAATGAACGGTTATGATTTAGACAGAGTAACATGTACTCTCTTTATTAAGCGTGACATTCTTTATATATATACATATTTAACTTTACATTTTTCATGAGAATCAGTTGTATTCTTTGCTTCAGATATCGCATTCACATATATATTGTTTCATTCCCTTATTTGAAAAACTTAGTATATAGGTACTATATTATTTTATTTGGTTGAATTTCCCTTTTTTAAGTCCATGCATTGTTAAACAACCACACAACAATAAAACTTTTCATTATCCGTTGAAATTCACTAATTAATCGCAGAGCCACTTCTTGGTGGCCACTAGCTAAGGAACAATAAGCACGGTCACAAAGTGTATTGACCATTCATGAGACATAATAAATCTAAGTTAATTAAGATGTTTACCTCTGAAGTTTGACATGTATTAAGTTATGTCCCTTGAATTTTTAAGGTCGCTAAATATATTTTTGAAATATTGAGATTGTTACATTTAAAGACTTTTGTCCAATTTTAGTAAAAAAAATCTAACATAGATGAAAGTTCACGAGACATCATTTAGTAAATGTAAAAGTTCAACGAGTATGATTTGGTAGATATCAAAATTTGGAAAACACGGTTTAGTTTAGTACATAAACAATCAATGAAATAGTAAAATTGAATAAAATTATACAAAAGTACTTAAATTTAACAATCTCAATAGTTCAAATGAATGTTTAACGGCCAGAAAAGTTCAAGAGGCATAGAGGCGAAAATCCTAATTTATTAAAACAAAAAGCATTTGGACAGTAAACGCAACTTCTATCATCTGAAATTGCTTTTTCCTTTATGTATTAATATATAATTTATATGAACATTTTCATCATATATTCAGTATCCATTCTTCAATCTGAATTTGAAGTAGAGGAAATGTAAAAAAACAAAATAATTAAAGAGAAATAGCTCATCACTATCACTAAAATATGGGGGGAGTGAAGGTTTATTTGGCTGTGATACTATCTCGGGCAATATATGCTGGCATGGTTTTACTTACCAAAGCAATCTTTAATGGTGGTATGAGCTGCTACATCTTCACTTTCTATCGACAACTAGTTGGAACTGTCGTCTTAGTTCCTCTTGCTTTGATTTTTAAACGGTGACCCCTCTATTTAATTAATTTATTACTTTCTTCTTTCTTCATAAGCTCTTGTCTTATGATAATTCAATTTTGTGATCATGGCATGTTATAAATGACAATATCTTTCTTTATAATTAATTGTATTTCAGAAGAAATGGAACACCACTTTCCGTTGTCACCTTCTGCAAGATTTTCATGCTTGCCTTGTTGGGGTATGTTTGTTAGTATATATTTATGACACATATATATGTTTTTTTTTATAAAAAAAACATAATACATATCTGTATGTTAAATAATCATGAAATTAAGTCAGTAGCTCTCCGCATAACAACCAAGATTTTTTTTTTGTAAATATTCCATCGCAGGGTGACAATTCCCATTAATGCTTCTAATGTTGCGATTGCCTACACAACAGCAACATTGGGTGCTGCAATATTGAACTGCATTCCTGTTGCAACATTCTGCTTGGCTCTTCTTTTACGGTACTTTTATCGATTTAATTATTAGTTTGCATTTGTTATACATCTTCATTTTGTATTTCACATCAAGATCGAGTATTTTTATAAAAAGAAACATTGTTTTTTTTGTAAGGTTGTATAAAAGATACATTGAATTATGAGTTGGTGGAGAGAGGAAAACTCTGCAATTGTTTTATTATCTTTTTATTGTTGTATATTCTGTTACAAAAGAAGGTTCGCCATATATATAGGCAAAGCAGAGTCGGTGGTAAGCTAGCCACCTAACCTAACAATAACAACAGAAAAACTAATCACGTGTTTAACAGCCCCCCTCAAGGTGGAGTGTACAAGTTTTGTACACCCATCTTGGAGATAATATTTAGAAACTGGGAGGGAAACAGAGCTTTTGTGAAAAGATCTGCGCGCAAGGTTGTGCTTGGAGGGGACATGTATCATCTTGAGTGTGTCTTGGTTGACTTTCTCCCAGACGATGTGGCAATATATCTCCACATGTTCGGTGCGCTCGTGGTAAACAGGGTTCTCAAAGATGTGAATGGCCGCATCATTTTCACAATATAGAAGTGCAGGATTGGTGGGAGTGATGCCAAAATTGAGTATGGCCATGATCCAGGTGACTTCACAAGTGGCATGCGCCATGGCGCGGTATTCAGCTTCTGCAGATGACCGAGAGATCGTTTGTTGTTTTTTTGATTTCCACCAGATGAGGGAGGAACCTAAAAACACACAGTAACCAGTGATGGAGTGCCTGGTATGTTGACAACTTCCCCAATCAGCATCAAAAAAAAGTTTCAATTATACTGCAGATGGGGATAAGTTTGTTTCAACATAAGCGGAGATGGTGTGGGTACTTGAGGATGGAAAGAACAAACCTTGTCTTGGGATACCTTTTAAGTATTGTAATATTTTGTGAGTGGCGTTCAAGTGTGGTAACCTTGGGCGGTTAGATATTGACTTAGACGATTGACAGCATAGGAGATATCAGGCCGAGATATTGTGAGATAAACAAGTTTGCCAATGAGACTTTGGTAGGAGGAAGGGTCACAGAGGAGATCTCCTTGGTCTTGGCTTAATTTGTGACATTCTACCGCACCTTGTTGGTTATATTTGACTTTATAAACATACTTGCACCCAATGGGTTTATGGCCTGGAGGAAGAGAAGTTACTATCCAAGTTTTAACTTTTTCTAAGGCTTGTGTTTCATTGTCCATGGCATCATTCCATACCTGGAATTTGGATGCTTCTTCATAGGATGTGGGTTCAATGATTATATAGGTAGCAAGGGCAACTGCTATAAACTCTGGAGGAAGAGTAGTATAGTCAAGATGATTCTCAATGGGATGTATAGTTGAAGCTGGAACAACAGCTACTTGACATTCATAATCATCAAGATATGATGGTTTGTGAGATAATCTTTCAGTTTGAGTAATGACTTGTGAGGATGAAGAAGTTTGTGTGGTTTGATTGGGAGTGGCATTGGGTGGAAATGTGTGATAATGATGGTGACGGTGTGGACCTGCAGAGGTGCTGTTTGAGGGGAGCACATTAAGATTAAAAAAATCAATACAATGGATGGAGGAGTTATTTTTGAATGGGAAGATATCTTCATAAAAAATAACATCTCGAGACTATTATATTTGATTGGTTTGAAGATCTAATAGAGTGTAGGCTTTCATCCTATCGAGATAGCCAATAAAAACTGAGGCCTGACTTCGTGGGGAGAATTTGTGTCGTTAAGACAAGAGAGTAGAAGCATAAGTAAGGCTCCCAAAGCTTCGTAGGTGATCATAAGTGGGGGTTTTGTTGCATAGCACCTCAAATGAAGTGAGCTCTTTGAAGAGGGCAGATGGGGTGTGGTTGATTAAGTATGTTGCAGTCCTAATGATATAGGACCAGTAGTGAATTGGTATATGGGAATGGAATAACAGTGCCCGAGCTACATTAAGAAGGTGTTGGTATTTCCGTTCAACAACGGAGTTTTGTTGGGGTCGTTCTACACAAGAGTGATATGGAAGAACAACCTTTGAAGCAAAGAAGGAACGACGATTACGTTCCTTGGCATTATCAGTTCGGACAACCTTGATTTTGGCAGAGAACTGGGTGCATATTAAAGTAAAAAAATCTATTATGATATGTTGGACATCCGATTTTGCTTTGAGAAGATATGTCCAAGTGAAGCGTGATTTATCATTGACAATAGTTAAGAAGTGTTTGTATCCTTCGACACTTATGGGAGTGAAAGGTGTTAGATAAATTAACATAAACCCAAGATCAATTTGTATATAATATAGAACACAATAATAATATATAATAATTAGGTATGCGTACCTGATTAATCCATAGCAATTATCTCAGTTTGATCCACAACAGTTACTCCACTTTGATAGTGCAATACTATCAACTAAGTCTTCTTCCCTAGATCTCTAAATCAGAAGCAGTTTATTTATCTGATTATCAAAAGGTATACAATTGTGATGAGACAATATGTATTTATAGAGTTAGGGAGGGGACTTAGCTACAAAACCCTAGTTGGGCTGGGCCTGCTCATCAAAGGCTTCAGTCAACTAGAAAAGCCCACACTTCTGCTTCACCTAGACTTTACACACAGATGCTAAGCCCATTAACAATTGATCACCAACAACATGGGCTAACACAGCAAAGAACTATCCAATCAACCCAAGTTTTAATAAAACCAATAAAAGTTAATGTAAGCCCAAATAAAAAGTCTAACATTCTCCCACTTGGGCTACATTAATTTTAATACATATATATTATATATCAAAATAATTTTGTTTGAAAACGACTCATGGGTTGAACAACAGGAAAACATTTGTGGCCACTTTAAAAGATGATAGTTCTCTGATAGCATCTCAACATACCGGTCCAATTTAACCTTTGATAATGAACTATGACAGTCATATTGCTTTTAACTCAACAAAAGACATTCATAATCACAAATACCAAAGTATTAAATTGTAATATCCAGTTTAAAATAGTATTTAATTTTTTTTTGTCTGGATATTAATTGTGCGAGGATAATTATCTCATTTATTTGTGTTGTTAGTGAGTTGATATTATTGCTTAGAGTAGTTGTACCAATTTTATAAAGAAAGTTAAAGTTGTATTAACTACGAAAGTAAAATATTATGATATTTTCATAAGTAGGTAATCATTTAATTAAAGCCCAATATGAAAGTTTATTAGGGTTTTATAAATTATTTAGTGGATTTTAATTAATGGTATAAGTGATATCAAATAACATTATTATAGAAATAATGTTAAAAATTCGTAGGTTTGGATAAATTCGCAGGTTAAAAAAACTGTTTTACTAAAACGATCATATCTGGAGTTCTAGAGCTCGGATTGAGGTGATTTCAGTGGTGTTGGAAAGATAATTCAGAGATCTATCAATTATGTAGAAATATATTTATCGTAATTTTAACTTTATTGGGGTCAAAATTAAGTTACAAAGTGACGACCTGTTAAGCTTAGAAATCCTATGTTTTGAAATTTAAATTTAAAACTTATATCTAACAAATAAGATTTTTATTTAATTATTCTATTTGGAGTTAAATTAGTATCAGATTATAGGGGTTATTTTATTATTTTCTTTTATAGGTTTAATTAGATTATAAAACCTAAATCTATCATATTCTTGATACGTAATATGCAGAGCCTCTTACCCTAAGAAAAATAAAACTCAATCTCTTTCTTTCAGCCTGAACACAATTCTTAGAGAAAACACTCATAAAATCCTATACCCTACAAGTTATTCATCTCGCTATCTATCAAAGATTTATAATATTCCTTCTTGTTTCGTTCTCTTCGCCAAACAACACTCATGATTTTCATCAACATAAGATTGAGATCATCATCACCATTCTAATAATTTGAGATTTTAAGATCTAGCACTGATTAAGAAGAGTCATCAAGAGGTAAGAAAGTTCTTCCACTTATTGTTGTGAACTTTTAGGTTAAACTATGAAATCTCGTTTTTATTTTTTTCTGAAAATTATTGTCTTAGTAAAATAGTCATATCTCTCTCAATATTGATCCGTTTCCAGTGATTTTTATATCGTTAGAAAGCTTATTCGATGATCTAAAATTTTTATGAAGAAACTATTCACCATTTCGGTGATATTCTATGTCGAAAATTATCATCTTTCTGATGTTGTTGTAAATCGTTTTTTTCATATTCCCAGAAAAAGTACTTTGACTTAAAATACCATAACTCTCTCAATTCTCATCCATTTTTAATCATCTATAAATTTTTTTCAAAGCTTATTCGATTTCCCATAAGTTTCATGAAGAAACATTTTGTTAATTCAGAGTTATACTATGTCGAAAAGTTATTTTCCTTCTGTATTATTTGCTTCGTTTCTTGAATCTTGTTCTTCCAAAACTGTTTTGGTAAAATTGCAATATCTCTTTCAATATAATTCCAATTTCAAAGATTTTAGTGTCATTAGAAAGGGAATTCGATTTTCTAAAACTTTTATGAAGAGAGTATTCTCTGATTTGGAATATTTCAGTATCAAAACTTTGTATTTTCGATGTCTCCTGTGATTCGTTACTCCATATTCCTTCTCAGAAATAGTTTCAGTAAAACTATCATAACTCCCTCAGTTTTAATCTATTTTTAATGATCTATATATCGTTGGAAAGATAATTGAATTTCCTATAATTTTTATGAAGGAAACTTTCTTTGAATTCGTGTAGTTATTGATCAAAAATAGTGTTCCTTCTGTTATACTGTAAGAGTGCGAATTTTAATGTTAGGGCCTTGACCCATGTGTTATTATAGGTAGTAGTGACGAGATAACAAGTCTTAAGCAGTGGAATTTGAGGTAAGGAAATTAGATAGTTTTGTATGTATTTATCTGCATAAATTTAAATTCTTTTTGTATTGAAATATGATTTATGACTTGTTATTATGAATATGTATATGGTACTGAGAATGTGTGGTATGGACACAATATGAGTTTGCAAATTGATACATAGATTATGGCTGTATGACTTGTATATGTTGTATGTTGTATGTTGTATGATGTATTTGTATGTTGTATGTTGTATGCTAACGTCTCAGGTAAAGTGGGGGACCATGGTGGGGTATGATACGGGATAAGGCCGTTGAATGTAGAGATACCCTACCCTGCATTTTACTGAGTCGTGTATGAGATTGTTATGGTGGGGTATGATACAGTGATATTACTGTTGAATATAGAGATACCCTATCCTATAACAATGGTAGGGCTGCATAAGCCCAGGTTATTATATGGTAGGGCTGCATAGGCCCAGGATATTGTAGGGCCAGGTTAGGCCCGGGTTATGTAAGTAATGGCTACGATATGCCAATGTTATGGTAATGACATTATTATTTTATAGTATTGGTATGATTATGTTATGAGTATAATATTAGAGTTATGATCTCTGTATATGTGTTTTGTGTGAACAATTAGTATGGACCTATATGATAAAGGTTTTCATGTGTACAGTTATTTGGCTATAGTTATAAAATAAGGTGTACGATATTGCTAAAACTTAATAAATACATTAATAATATGTGTGATATTATATGGTATTGTATGATAAGCATTTCCTTACTGGGCGTTTAGCTCACCCCCTTATTTTCCCCCTACAGGCAATAGACAGGAAACATTGAATGTAAGTTTGAAGAGTTGGGTCAGTTCTGGTATGTATACTGCGAGGGGCTATGGACGAGCAAACGGTCTAGAACGCCGGTGGAGCCTTGGTTTTGTTTTTTTTTTTCTTTATAGTAAAGTAATCTAAGCTCAGTGGGATGTTACAAATTTTTTTTTTTTTTTTGCACTCAACTACTTATTTTGTTTTAATATGAATGATCATTCACCTTTTTGCATATTTATTGTAAAACTCACTGTGTATTTTCAAACAACTTTGAATCTTTTTAATTAATGCATCAAAATCAGCACTTTGTAAAATAAGGCAAAATATTGGGGCGTTACAGTTGGTATCAGAGCCGATCGTTCCTTAGCCCGAAGCATACTCACAGTATACATACAGAAGACTGAAAAAGATCCCTCTCACTATAACGTAAGTGTTAGTTCTAATATGCTTAGTATTGCCATTAATAGTTTTATATGCGATACATAGATTTTTGTTAAAATATGTTTCCTAGAATTAGTGCCTCATCTGTAGTGGGTGCTTAGAGAAATTAAGAGTATATTACCTGTTATGATTGATTACATTTTTTTTTACGAAGAATATGAATAGGTTTTATTTTTCTTTATTGTCTTGAATTGAAACTAGGAAGGACGATGTTCCTTTCTTGAAAATTTAGAATAAATTATATTAGGAATTCATAAGACTTTGTTTGATAAATAGAATATTACTAGTTAAGCTTGACAACATTACGTTTAGATATGTTCATGGAATCTTTTCTCCCTATAATTGAACTCTTTTGTTTCTATTAAATCAACATTTCTTATAAGAGCTCACACATGCAACTAGAAGATCAGTTAGAATCAATGTGAAAGGAACGACTAGTAGAGGTGGGGGCTAAGGATGTGGTCCGCTGACCCACAAATGGTTGATGTTCCAGAGAACCCAATAGTAGTTAAGGCTAATGATCTAATAGAGGCATTGGAAGGAATGTGAGCATGACTAAGACGATTTGTTGAAGAGTTTTCACAGGCTCAGCACAATAGATCACCAACACTAGTAGTGGAACTTGAAGCACATATGAAATGTACCAGTAGCCAACTAAGTACCGATGCATAGAATTGCACCTGTCTACAAATGTTAAAGATGAAGTCTCCACACCTAGCTATGAATGGAAGCCCAACATATAGGAAGTAGGGATGACTTAGAATAGTAGACGTTATACCAAACTGGGACAGTATATTTTACGAAACCCACTTATTAAGAAGGATGAAAGAATAGATCTTTAAGGAGCAAGTACTATCTTGTTGGATATTCCATAAGTTACACACTTCTAAGTTAGATGGTAAGAAGTATGAATAGTGTAGGCAAAGACTTTAGAGAGAAGTCTGTTATAGAAATGAGTCAGGAGAGGACGATGCCATCATATAGAAAGGAGTGTAGTGTGCTGAATAGAATCCAAAAATAAGAAGTTAGAAAGAGACATGATAAAATTGCTTGAGGTAATAGCTTATGAAGGTATCTTAAACACTAAGAGATAAACAGAGCATTAACAAATAAAAGATTACCGAAGGAAAGTTGTAAACTTTAAACTCAAGGTCATCTACTTGGTAGAGGAGACAATAGAGTAAAATGTGCATGGTTTCGACAGTGACATTTTCAAAGGAGAAAGACTACGAAGGTCTAGGCACGACTAACAATTTGGGTACAACATGAAGGAGAGACAACAAGAGGACAACTACTTGGAACAGGTCACAATTGCACAACTAATACATTGTGAATACAAATTTATGGTGGGTGGTACAACAAACAGCTATAGAGAGGAGATCACAAATTCAAAAGAGGAAGAAGAGAAATTAACTTTCACGAGTGACATACTTAGATTCTACATACCCATCGACACAACAATAGAAGGGTAGTGCATAGCTTGAGGAGAAAATATTTGGAAAGACTCCCTAATATTAGAGACATGGGAAAAGTGAGACACATATAAGGCCAAAGTGACGTATCTTAAAGAATTTCATGGCATGACAAGGGCCATACGAGTTTTTGAGAAGTGTTGGGATTAAAAAATGCTCATGAAACGTAAATAGATTCAAGGCACATCGTAAGCAAACAAAACTACAATCCACTCACAATTTGCTTTATGGACAATAGTATAAGTATGTTGGAGTGTCATCATAAGAGTCAACTAAGAAGAAAACTCACAAAGAGTGCAACTTTGATTAAAAGTGATGGTATTCCTACGCCTTACATCGCTCGAGAAGAGAATGACAATGGATCTGACAAAAGTTAAAATTATTGAGAGGAATGAATTTTTATAAATATAGATATTTTTCCCGGCCTAGAGGGCTAGTAATGGAGAATCCTAAAAGAACACATCTAAGCTGGAATGAGACAATAGCCATTATCTGGAAAATAACTAAAGTTCATCTAATTGAAAGTGAGGAACTTATAAGGAAAGTGATGGATATATTGATAACATGATTGCATTCAAATATGGACTAAAATGCTTAAGTGAATTATAAATTTATTTTTAAAGGTAGTTTAGAAAATAAGAGTCAAGGATCCCTCACTAAGGAATTATAAATACTGAGTCTCTAGTAGTAAATCAAATACAAGTGGGGGTATAGGAGGTATAATAGTGATGGACAGAGTAAGGTCTGTTCGACATGGTTTGCCAATTATATATATAGTATCCTTACCCTGATAACTTGGCTGATCAATACATTATGAGATTGGTATGGTTGACTTATTGTTAAAAGTCAACAGATAATAAATAGTTAGGCTACGATAAGCCATGGTAGGGTTGAACTTATTTTAAAGGGGTTATTAGTGTGCTTTCTATGTTTTAATACATATATAGTATAGTCTTAAGTAAATAATCAGTATTGGAATGTATGTTTAAGAGATTTAAAAGTTTTAGAAGTACAATTAAGAAGTTGAGATATTTTTTTGGTGAATTAAAGAAGGCTACAATATACAGGGTATGAATATGGCTAGAATAATCAATGCTATGATAAGTATGAAATTATGTGATACCTCAGATGGCTAGTATATTAGAAGAAGCAATCATTGAACATAACTATCAGAATCAATCGGCATTACAGATTCAAACTTCACCACTATAGCAAGATAATACCAAAGTAGATAAAAGTTAGTATAGAAAACTAGCTAATCTCATAATCAAGTCAACTTGATTGAAGGGGGTAATGGAGGACCAAGCACCATAGGAGAGATTAGCAAAGAAAATACAATAAAGTGATACAAGAAAGAGACTACAAAAGGAACCGACAGCGGTTACCTAAGAAAATGGGAAGGCGTGACAAGTGCAATGAATACATGGATAAAGGATATCAAGAAGTGAATGTTAGGCAAAAAAAAAAAAAAGTGGTCGAAATGGATCATTAAATATTTATATATAGAAGACCTTTTAAAGAGTTTAAATATTTATTTCCAAGTGCCATGGAACAAGTGTCTATCGATGAGTGAGTAACATCTATTAAATTGAAATAATGACATTGTAGCCTTACAGTAGAAAATCAAGTAGAGAAGTAAGATTTTTATAGGTAATAACATTCAACTAAAGAATGGGAATGATTAAAGACAAGTTTGCATAAGGTCTTCTACCCTACTCTTTGTGTTTGTTATTTTGTATTGTATAATGTGTTCTCAAGTGACATGTAAGGATGTTCATTTAGAGAATAAATAGTGATACTCTAAATGGCATGTAAGGATGCTCATAGAAGAATAAATAGTTTCACTCTTAATGGCATGTAAGGATGGTCATAAGAGAAAGAAAAACTTTTCTAAAATTACGAGCATGTGATTGTAAAACTTATGTATTTAAAGCATGTATATGTAAGTTATTATGATGGAGTACGTTTTGATATTTAAGTAATGTATAGAGAAATAATAATGCTTAATTAATAAGTTATTTGTATTATATGTGTTATGGATTGATCGACAAGATATAGGTTAAATGCATATTTGTTGGCTCCATATAGTAGATAAGGAGATAATGCGGTAAGTGGTGAAAGACATGAAGACTCAACACCTTGAGTGTTGGTAAGTTAAATTTCGAGGACGAAATTTCTTTTAAGGAGGGTAGAATGTAATATCCAGTTTAAAATAGTATTTAATTTTTTTTTGTTTGGATATTAATTGTGCGAGGATAATTATCTCATTTATTTGTGTTGTTAGTGAGTTGATATTATTGCTTAGAGTAGTTGTACCAATTTTATAAAGAAAGTTAAAGTTGTATTAACTACGAAAGTAAAATATTATGATATTTTCATAAGTAGGTAATCATTTAATTAAAGCCCAATATGAAAGTTTATTAGGGTTTTATAAATTATTTAGTGGATTTTAATTAATGGTATAAGTGATATCAAATAACATTATTATAGAAATAATGTTAAAAATTCGTAGGTTTGGATAAATTCGCAGGTTAAAAAAACTGTTTTACTAAAACGATCATATCTGGAGTTCTAGAGCTCGGATTGAGGTGATTTCAGTGGTGTTGGAAAGATAATTAAGAGATCTATCAATTATGTAGAAATAGATTTATCGTAATTTTAAATTTATTGGGGTCAAAATTAAGTTACAAAGTGACGACCTGTTAAGCTTAGAAATCCTATGTTTTGAAATTTAAATTTAAAACTTATATCTAACAAATAAGATTTTTATTTAATTATTCTATTTGGAGTTAAATTAGTATCAGATTATAGGGGTTATTTTATTATTTTCTTTTATAGGTTTAATTAGATTATAAAACCTAAATCTATCATATTCTTGATACGTAATATGCAGAGCCTCTAACCCTAAGAAAAATAAAACTCAATCTCTTTCTTTCAGCCTGAACACAATTCTTAGAGAAGACACTCATAAAATCCTATACCCTACAAGTTATTCATCTCGCTATCTATCAAAGATTTATAATTTTCCTTCTTGTTTCGTTCTCTTCGCCAAACAACACTCATGATTTTCATCAACATAAGATTGAGATCATCATCACCATTCTAATAATTTGAGATTTTAAGATCTAGCACTGATTAAGAAGAGTCATCAAGAGGTAAGAAAGTTCTTCCACTTATTGTTGTGAACTTTTAGGTCAAACTATGAAATCTCGTTTTTATTTTTTTCTGAAAATTATTGTCTTCGTAAAACAGTCATATCTCTCTCAATATTGATCGGTTTCCAGTGATTTTTATATCGTTAGAAAGCTCATTCGATGATCTAAAATTTTTATGAAGAAATTATTCACCATTTCGGTGATATTCTATGTCGAAAATTATCATCTTTCTGATGTTGTTGTAAATCGTTTTTTTCATATTCCCAGAAAAAGTACTTTGACTTAAAATACCATAACTCTCTCAATTCTCATCCATTTTTAATCATCTATAAATTTTTTCAAAGCTTATTCGATTTCCCATAAGTTTCATGAAGAAACATTTTGTTAATTCAGAGTTATACTATGTCGAAAAGTTATTTTCCTTCTGTATTATTTGCTTCGTTTCTTGAATCTTGTTCTTCCAAAACTGTTTTGGTAAAATTGCAATATCTCTTTCAATATAATTCCAATTTCAAAGATTTTAGTGTCATTAGAAAGGGAATTCGATTTTCTAAAACTTTTATGAAGAGAGTATTCTCTGATTTGGAATATTTCAGTATCAAAACTTTGTATTTTCGATGTCTCCTGTGATTCGTTACTCCATATTCCTTCTCAGAAATAGTTTTAGTAAAACTATCATAACTCCCTCAGTTTTAATCTATTTTTAATGATCTATATATCGTTGGAAAGATAATTGAATTTCCTATAATTTTTATGAAGGAAACTTTCTTTGAATTCGTGTAGTTATTGATCAAAAATAGTGTTCTTTCTGCTGTACTGTAAGAGTGCAAATTTTAATGTTAGGGCCTTGACCCATGTGTTATTATAGGTAGTAGTGACGAGATAACAAGTCTTAAGCAGTGGAATTTGAGGTAAGGAAATTAGATAGTTTTGTATGTATTTATCTGCATAAATTTAAATTCTTTTTGTATTGAAATATGATTTATGACTTGTTATTATGAATATGTATATGGTACTGAGAATGTGTGGTATGGACACAATATGAGTTTGCGAATTGATACATAGATTATGGCTGTATGACTTGTATATGTTGTATGTTGTATGTTGTATGATGTATTTGTATGTTGTATGTTGTATGCTAACGTCTCAGGTAAAGTGGGGGACCATGGTGGGGTATGATACGGGATAAGGCCATTGAATGTAGAGATACCCTACCTTGCATTTTACTGAGTCGTGTATGAGATTGTTATGGTGGGGTATGATACAGTGATATTACTGTTGAATATAGAGATACCTTATCCTATAACAATGGTAGGGCTGTATAAGCCCAGGTTATTATATGGTAGGGCTGCATAGGCCCAGGATATTGTAGGGCCAGGTTAGGCCCGGGTTATGTAAGTAATGGCTACGATATGCCAATGTTATGGTAATGACATTATTATTTTATAGTATTGGTATGATTATGTTATGAGTATAATATTAGAGTTATGATCTCTGTATATGTGTTTTGTGTGAACAATTAGTATGGACCTATATGATAAAGGTTTTCATGTGTACAGTTATTTGGCTATAGTTATAAAATAAGGTGTACGATATTGCTAAAACTTAATAAATACATTAATAATATGTGTGATATTATATGGTATTGTATGATAAGCATTTCCTTACTGGGCGTTTAGCTCACCCCCTTATTTTCCCCCTACAGGCAATAGACAGGAAACATTGAATGTAAGTTTGAAGAGTTGGGTCAGTTCTGGTATGTATACTGCGAGGGGCTATGGACGAGCAAACGGTCTAGAACGCCGGTGGAGCCTTGGTTTTGTTTTTTTTTTCTTTATAGTAAAGTAATTTGAGCTCAGTGGGATGTTACAAATTTTTTTTTTTTTTGCACTCAACTACTTATTTTGTTTTAATATGAATGATCATTCACCTTTTTGCATATTTATTGTAAAACCCACTGTGTATTTTCAAACAACTTTGAATCTTTTTAATTAATGCATCAAAATCAGCACTTTGTAAAATAAGGCAAAATATTGGGGCGTTACATAAATCGACATGGTCAATAAGTCTAGTAGTATGGTAAGGAATTATGTTCAACATGTGATCAATTTAAAATAACATAATATCCTTATCAGTCCTCAATTTCACTGATACCGTGATGCTTAATAAATAAGCCAGTGAAATTAAACATACACAACTTAATAAATAAGTTAGTGTCACTAAATTTGCTTAAGAATTAAGCCAACAAAATATCATTGTCATTAAGCAAATATACTTAAAATACAATGATCACAACAAGATATGAACTACATGCTTTCAATTCAATTATTCTCGAGAATATAACAAATCCTAACTGAAAGCATAAACATCCAATAATAAAAATTATTGGCCCACAAAGTAGTTCATAACATCAACAAGTAAATTACATATAAATATAATCTCAAAAGATAAAATAAGAAACTTCTACTAACCCAAAGGAACAAAAGATTATAAAATGCTCATATGAATAACATGTAATCAAACAATATGGCACTTAATCCTTTGGTTAGAGGATCTGCTAACATCAACTTGGTCTTTCAATATTCTATCACAATGTCTCCTTTCTTGACCAAGTCTCTAATAGTGAGATACTTTATTTCCATATGTTTAGAAGCACTACTAATCTCATTATTCTTTGAAAAGAAAACAAC